>NC_092769.1:67922959-68091519 GCF_047496795.1 Chiloscyllium punctatum
CCCCCCCAACACCCCCCACCCTACCACCCCCACCCTACACACCCCCCACCCTCCCTCCACCCACCCCACCAACCCCTCCCACACCCCTCCCCTCACCCCCCCCTTCACCCCCACCCTCACCCTCCCTTCACCCCCTCCACTCCTTCACTCCTCCCCCTTCTCCCCCCTCTTACCCCCCCTCCCTTCACCCACCTCTTACCCCCCTCCCTTCAACCCCCCTTCACTCCCCCCTCCCTTCACTCCCCCTCCCTTCACTCCCCCCTCCCATCACACCCCCTCCCCTTCACTCCCCCCTCCCTTCACTCCCCCCTCCCTTCACTCCCCCTCCCATCACACCTCCCTCCCTTCAACCCCCCTTCACTCCCCCCTCCCTTCACTCCCCCCCTCCCTTCACTCCCCCCCCTCCCTACACTCCCCCCCTCCCTACACTCCCCCCTCCCTACACTCCCCCCTCCCTACACTCCCCCCCTCCCTACACTCCCCCCCTCCCTACACTCCCCCCCTCCCTACACTCCCCCCCTCCCTACACTCCCCCCTCCCTACACTCTCCCCCCCCTCCCTACACTCCCCCCCCCTCCCTACACTCCCCCCCCCTCCCTACACTCCCCCCTCCCTACACTCTCCCCCCCTCCCTACACTCCCCCCCTCCCTACACTCCCCCCCTCCCTACACTCCCCCCCTCCCTACACTCCCCCCCTCCCTACACTCCCCCCCTCCCTACACTCCCCCCCTCCCTACACTCTCCCCCCCCTCCCTACACTCCCCCCCCCCCTCCCTACACTCCCCCCCCCTCCCTACACTCCCCCCTCCCTACACTCTCCCCCCCCTCCCTACACTCCCCCCCTCCCTACACTCCCCCCCTCCCTACACTCCCCCCCTCCCTACACTCCCCCCCTCCCTACACTCCCCCCCTCCCTACACTCCCCCCCTCCCTACACTCCCCCCCTCCCTACACTCCCCCCTCCCTACACTCTCCCCCCCCTCCCTACACTCCCCCCCCCTCCCTACACTCCCCCCCTCCCTACACTCCCCCCCCCTCCCTACACTCCCCCCTCCCTACACTCTCCCCCCCCCTCCCTACACTCTCCCCCCCTCCCTTCACTCCCCCCCCACTCCCCTTCACTCCCCCTACTTTCTCACCCCCTTTCTCCCCCCTTCTCCTCCCTTCGCTCCCCCCTCCCTTCTCCCATCCCCCCCCCCCCCCCCCCCCCCTCCTTTTCTCTCTCTCTGTCTCCCCCCATTGCCCTCCCACCCATCTCCCTCTCTCGGTCACCCCATCTCACTCTCCGTCTCTCTGCGCACTGTCCCCCTTCCTTCTCCCTGTCTTTTCTCTCAGCCTGTCTTTCTCCCCCAGCTTGCCCACACTCCCCTCCACCTTGCTGTATTTTGTGCCCCCACCCCGTCCCCAATCACCCTCGTGGAGTCTCCCCTTTCTGTGCCAGCCCCCCATTGTTCCCTTCCCATATTCCCATGACAGCTTTTGCGAACAGCCTTTCCCAGTTGGAGGCCAAACAGGACCGAGAGGCTGAGGGGTAGGGACGGGGAGGGTTGGAGCTGGATCTCCATTTTGGACCCTCCTGTCGGGGGTGTGTTGGAGGGCTTGGTGCCTGGAGCTGCCTCAGCTTAACGGCCTGTGGCTCAGTGCTAACAGCTTGTGTTGTCTCTCCGTCTCTCTCTCTCTCTCTCCCTCCCTCCCTCTGTCTCCCCTCTTTCCCCCCCCCCCCCCCCCCCCCCCCCCCCCCAAATCCCATTCAGACTACGTGTGTGTGCTGGACGTGGATCTGCTGGAGCTGGTGATCACCACCTGGAAAGGAGGAATCTGGTGGAAAGCTGGTGAGACCCTCAGACCTGGGCCAGGACCCCAGATAAACACGCACCCGTGACCCTCGGTCAGCTCGTCCATCTCTGTAGGTTGAGTCTGGCCTGGTATAGTGCCTCAGTGGGTTAGCACTGCTGCTCACGGCGTCAGGGGCCCAGGTTTGACCCCACCCTCGGGTGACTGTCTGTGTGGAGTTTGCACATTCTCCCTGTGTCTGTGTGGGGTTTCCTCCGGGTGCTCCGGTTTCCTCCCACAGTCCAAAAGCTGTGCAGGTTAGGGTGGATTGGCCGTGCTAAATGTCCCATAGTGCCCAGGGATGTGCAGGTTAGGGTGGATTGGCCGTGCTAAATTGTCCCATAGTGCCCAGGGATGTGCAGGTTAGGATGGATTGGCCGTGCCAAATTGTCCCATAGTGCCCAGGGATGTGCAGGTTAGGGGGATTGGCCGTGCTAAATTGTCCCATAGTGTCAAGGGATGTGAAGGTTAGGGTGGATTGGCCATGCTAAATTGTCCCATAGTGCCCAGGGATGTGCAGGTTAGGGTGGATTGGCCGTGCTAAATTGCCCCCATAGTGCCCAGGGAATGTGCAGGTTAGGGTGGATTGGCCGTGCTAAATTGTCCCATAGTGTCCAGGGATGTGCCAGGTTAGGGTGGATTGGCCGTGGTTAAATTGTCCATAGTGCCCAGGGATGTGCAGGTTAGGGTGGATTGGCCGTGCCAAATTGTCCCATAGTGCCCAGGGATGTGCAGGTTAGGGTGGATTGGCCGTGCCAAATTGTCCCATAGTGCCCAGGGATGTGCAGGTTAGGGTGGATTGGCCGTGCCAAATTGTCCCATAGTGCCCAGGGATGTGCAGGTTAGGGTGGATTGGCCGCGGGAAATACAGGGTTACAGGGATTGGGTGGGTCCTGAGTGGGATTCTCTTCGCGGGGTTGATGTGGCCTTGATGGGCCGGATGGCTTGCTTCCACACTGAAGGGATTCTCGGACTCTCTCTCCACTTGCTTGAAAAATATTGCAAGTGTCTGCACTCACTGCGTTTTGGAGGAAGTGAATTTTAAAAGACTCTCACCCACCTGAAAGGAAAGACCGTTTCCTCATTTCATGTTCAAACGGGTGGCCCAATTCTTTAAACCCCCCTCTCCCCCAGTTCAAGATTCTCTCAGAAGAAACATCCTCCCCTCATCCACCCGGTCAAATCTCCTCAGGGTCTTGCAGTCAGGTCACCTCTGACCCTTCTGAACTCCTGAGGATGCAGGCCCTGCCTGAGCACTTCAGTACGGGATGGAGTGTGGGTGTAATCCCTACGTCAGTGGGTTTCCCCGGAGGGGTGGGTGGAGGGGAGCTGTTCACTGATCAATGTGCAGCGTTGCGCGCCTTTCGTTTCCTGTCAAGATTCCGAAAGAGTTGCGCTCAAGACGCAGCAGCTCAAGCGGTGAGGTGACAAGGCAGGCAGTTGGCAGCAAAGCTCGCGCCCACAAGCCCCAAGGAAAGCCCCACCTCCAACAAAGGGAGAATTTAACTGTCTCCCAACATGATCTCAACACACCCCCCCGCCTCCACCGTCCTCGCCACCCCCCTCCACCGTCCTCCCACCCCCCTCCACCGTCCTCCCACCCCCCTCCACCGTCCTCCCACCCCCCCCTCCACCGTCCTCCACCCCCCCTCCACCGTCCTCCCACCCCCCTCCAACCGTCCTCCCACCCCCCTCCACTGTCCTCCCATCCCCCCCCACCGTCCCTCCACCCCCCTCCAATGTCTTCCCACCCCCTCCCACCGTCCTCCCACCCCCCTCCACCGTCCCTCCACCCCCCTCCACCGTCCTCCCACCCCCCCTCCACCGTCCTCCCACCCCCCTCCACCGTCCTCCCACCCCCCTCCACCGTCCTCCCACCCCCCTCCACCGTCCTCCCACCCCCCTCCACCGTCCCTCCACCGTCCTCCCACCCCCCTCCACCGTACCTCCCACCCCCCTCCACCGTCTCTCCACCCCCCTCCACCGTCCTCCCACCCCCCCTCCACTGTCCTTCCCATCCCACCCCACCGTCCTCCACCCCCCTCCAATGTCTTCACCCCCTCCCACCGTCCTCCCACCCCCCTCCACCGTCCTCCCACCCCCCTCCACCGTCCTCCCACCCCCCTCCACCGTCCTCCCACCAACCTCCCGAAGGGTACCGTTGACCAGAAACCGAGCTAGGCCAGCATTTTTAACACAGCGGCGACAATAGCAGCAAGACAGAGGCTGGGAATCCCGCAGCGAGTCGCTCACTACACCCCCGACTCCCCCCGAGCCCTGTCTCACCATCTTGGGCTGGCAATTAGCAAGTAACATTCACTCCACACAAATGCCAGGCAATGATCATCACTGACAAGAGACAGTCTAACCACCGTCCCTTGGCATTCACTGAATCCCCCCACGATCAACATCCTGGGAGTTCCCATTGACCAGAAACTCAGCTGGACTCACCACATAAACATGGCGGCTACAAGAGCAGCTCGGAGGCTGGAATCCTGCAGCGAGTAACTCCCTCCTGACTCTTACCCCAAAGCCTGTCCCCAGCATCGACAAGGCAAAAGTCAGGAGGGTGAGGGAATACTCCCCAGTTGCCCCTGGATGGGGGGGGGGGGGGTCAGCTCCAACAACACTCAAGCAGCTCGACCCCATCCAGGGACAAAGCGACCCCCCCACTCGATTGGCCCCACACCCCTTCCCTCCCCACCCCCTCCCCCCCTCAGGAGCAGCAGTGTGTACCATCTACAAGACGCACTGCAGCAACTCCCCGAGGCTCCTCAGGCAGCACCTTCCAAACCCACCACCATCTGGAAGGACAAGGGGCAGCAGATACATTGGAACACCACCCCCCCCCCCCCCCTGCAAATTCCCACCACTCCCCATCCCGACTTGGGAATATATCAGCCGTTCCTTGGGTCAGAATCCTGGAACTTCCTCTCCCAGGGCATCGTGGGTCTGCAGCAGTTCAAGATGGCGGCTCACCCCCCACCTTCTCAACGGGGTAATAAATACTAGACGCACACCATATGCAAAGAATGAAAAAGAAAATGAGTAGGAAGGGTTTGGAGGGATATGGGAGAAAGTGAGGACTGCAGATGCTGGAGGTCAGAGCTGAAAATGTGGTGCTGGAAAAGCGCAGCAGGTCAGGCAGCATCCGAGGAGCAGGAGAATTGACGTTTCGGGCATGAGCCCTTCTTCTCCTGCTCCTTGGATGCTGCCTGACCTGCTGCGCTTTTCCAGCAACACATTTTCAGCTTTGGAGGGATAGGGGCCAGGTGCTGGCAGTTGGGACTAGATTGGGGTTGGGATATCTGGGCGGGCATGGACGGGTTGGACCGAAGGGTCTGTTTCCGTGCTGGACATCCTGTGACTCTATGATAAATTCAGAGAGGGAGAGGTGAAGCAGACAGGGACAGCTCATTATCAGTGGCTGAAAGGTCAGAGGCTCATGCCGGTTGATGCGTGTATTCACCGCCCTTGGGGCAGGAAAGGGATGAGACGGTGATGGGAGGAATCAATCCAGGAAGGGGAGTTGCAGGGGGTGGGGGGGGGTAAGCGTGCTCCAACCAGGGAGAAGAGGGGGGGTTCACGTCCCGATGTCTCCTTGTGCAGGCACAGCCGCTGTTCGAGCTACGGTGCTCCAACAACGGTGGTGCACGTCCACACCTGCGCTGACTCGTGTGCCACCCTGGTCGAACCTGGTGCAGTACGTGGTGAACAGCGGTGACCTCCACCCCCCGCCCAAGCAGGACAGCCCGACTGAGATCGCCGGCAGAGGCTGCAGGTACGTGACCCCCCCCACATCCGACATCTTTGCCTGGAGCAGAGCGCCCCGCCTCTCAGGATGCTCCCGCAGCTAACCCTTGCTGCTTTGCCACGCGCGTCCCAAACCAAGCCCCACCGCCTTCTACTCGAGGCTCACAGTTAAAGGGGACAGGCTCAAGTACGACTGAGGGAGTACTGTATTGTCAGAAGGTCAGTGCTGAGGGAGTGCTGCACTGTTGGAGGGTCAGTGCTGAGGGAGAGCCGCACTGTCAGAAGGTGAGTGCTGAGGGAGTGCCGCACTGTCGGAGGGTCAGTGCTGAGGGAGAGCCGCACTGTCGGAGGGTCAGGACTGAGGGAGTGCCGCACTGTCGGAGGGTCAGTGCTGAGGGAGCGCCGCACTGTCGGAGGGTCAGTGCTGAGGGAGCGCCGCACTGTCGGAAGGTCAGTACTGAGGGAGTGTCGCACTGTCGGAGGGTCAGTGCTGAGGGAGCGCCGCACTGTCGGAGGGTCAGTGCTGAGGGAGCGCCGCACTGTCGGAGGGTCAGTACTGAGGGAGCGCCGCACTGTCGGAGGGAGTCTTACGGTGTGGCATTCCCTCAGGACCAACCACCCCAAAGCACTTCGGTGTCCATTTTGTGCACTCGTCCCTGATCTGTGCCGGGGTGTTCACCAACGTCTCACTTGGCGGCGGGAGTCCCACCCGGTTTGCTGCTGGAGCCACTCTTGCAGAACTATCTCAGGGCGTCTTGTCTTCTCCTTGTCCAAATCTTGCACAATCATCAGATGCATCTACCACTTCAGATTACCCCGAGTGGGTGTGTAGCACTCGGATGTGGGCGAGATCAAACGACAGGCTGACTGATGGGAACGCTGAGCGGCAGCGAACACCGCGTTTGCAGCAGAGATTAAATACTTTGCAGAGTTTCCCGCTGCAGGTTACTGCTTTAAAACAGACAAAGCCTGATGTGCAGGCGAATCTAATATTGAACTGCTGAAGTTCACTGTCAGAGTGACGCAGGACAAACTGTTTCACTGGCAGGAAGCAGTGGGGCGAGGGGTGGGGGGTGGGGGGGGGTTGTGGTGGTTGTTATTATCATTGGCAAGAATCCAGAAGTTTATCCTTTTCGATCCAGGATGATGGCATCTCTGCCTAAGCCAGAGGGGCAGTTGGGACTCAGACACATCGCTGTGGGTCTGGAGTCACATGTAGGCCAGGCCAAGGACTGCAGTTTCCTTCACTCAAGGACGTGAGTGAACCAGATGGGTTTTCTCGACCACCAACAATCATTGAGATTGATTCCAGATTTCTTTTTCAAAATGGAGTTCAGACTCCACCATTTGCCGTGGTGGGGTTTGAAGCCGCGTCCCCAGAATGTTACCTGGGTCTCTGGATTAACAGACCAGCGATAATCCCTCAGTACTGACCCTCCGACAGTGCAGCACTACCTCAGCACTGACCCTCCGACAGTGCGGCGCTCCCTCAGCACTGACCCTCCGACAGTGCGGCGCTCCCTCAGCACTGACCCTCCGACAGTGCGGCGCTCCCTCAGCACTGACCCTCCGACAGTGCGGCGCTCCCTCAGCACTGACCCTCCGACAGTGCGGCGCTCCCTCAGCACTGACCCTCCGACAGTGCGGCGCTCCCTCAGCACTGACCCTCCGACAGTGCGGCGCTCCCTCAGCACTGACCCTCCGACAGTGCGGCGCTCCCTCAGCACTGACCCTCCGACAGTGGGCGGCGCTCCCTCAGCACTGACCCTCCGACAGTGCGGCGCTCCCTCAGCACTGACCCTCCGACAGTGCGCGGCGCTCCCTCAGCACTGACCCTCCGACAGTGCGGCGCTCCCTCAGCACTGACCCTCCGACAGTGCGGCGCTCCCTCAGCACTGACCAAAACATTAATTTCTTTAGTCATCCAGCATTCCCTCCACCTATCAACCTTTCCTTTCACCCTCACAGTAATAGACTTTCTCTGGTCCCTCATTATCTCATTTCTTGAAGGCTTCCCATTTTCCCCGCGTTCCCTTTTCCTGCAAACGTCTGTTGCCAATTAACTTTGAAAACCTGCCTAATATCATCAAAATTAGCCTTTCTCCAATTTAGAACTTGAACTTTTACATCTGGTCTATTGTTTTCCGTCACAATTTTAAAACTAATCGCATTATGGTCGCTCGCCCCCACTGACACCTCAGTCACCTGCCCTGCCTTATTTCCCAAGAGTAGGTCAGGGTCTTGCACCTTCTGTGGTAGGTACATCCACATACTGAATCAGGAAGTTTTCTTGTACAGAATTAACAAGTTTCTCTCCATCTAAACCCTGAACACTATGGCAGTCCCAGCCTATGTTCAGAAGTTAAAATTCCCGACCATTATCACTCTCTGGGTGTCGGTTTGCTCACTAAGCTGGAAGGTATATGTTCAGACGTTTCGTCACCACACTAGGTAACATCTTCAGTGAGCCTCCGGATGAAGCATTGCTGATGATTCCTGCTTTCTATTTCTAACCCAAGGTAACCCAAACATAGAAAGGCAGGAATCATCACCGGTGCTTCATCCAGAGGCTCACTGAAGATGTTACCTAGTATCGTGACGAAACGTCTGAACGTGAACCTACCAGCTCAGCCAGCAAACCTACATCCAGAACCTCAACCTGAGCTACAAATCTTCTCAAAACTTGCCATTACCACCCTATTATTCTTACAGAAATTTGAGATTTCCTTACAAATTTGTTTCTCAATTTCCTGCTGACTACTTGGGGGGGTCTGTTATACAATCCAACAAGGTGACATCCCTTTCTTATTTTTCAGTTCCACCCAAATAACTTGCCTGGACACATTCCCAGGAATGCCTTCCCTCAGTATAGTTGTAATGTTATCCCTAGTCAAAAACACTACTCCCCTTCCTCTCTTGCCCCCCCCCCCCCCCTCCCTTTTCTACCCCTCCTCTAGTATCGGTACCCCCTGGAACATTAAGCTGCCTGTCCTGTCCATCCCTGAGCCATGTTTCTATAATTGTTATGATATCTCAGTTGAATGTTCCTAACCATGCCCTGAGTTCATCTACCTTGTCCGTTAGGCCCCGTGCATTGAAGTAAGTTTAGTTTAGTTTATCAGTCCCACCTCATTCTCTGTTTTATTCCTATTTGACTCGCTCCTTTTCCCAACTGCACCAGTCTCAAAACTGACCTGTTCTCTCTCACTATCTCCTTGGGACCATCCCCATCCTCATTCCACCCCCCCCGCCCCCAACACCAACCACCCCGCCCCCTCTCCCCACTAATTTAGACCCTGCCGAGCAGCTCTAGCAAATCTCCGTGGCAGTATATTAGTCCCCTTCCGATTCAGGTGCAATCCCTCCTCCTTGTACAGGTCACTTCTACCCCAGAAGAGATTCCAATGCTCCCAAAAAGTGTGAACCCTTGTCCCCTGCGACAGCTCCTCAGCCACGCTTTCCCCCACTAGCTCATGGCACCGGGAGTAATCCAGATGTTACGAAACTATTTAAATTCCTGCCTAACTTCCTCAATTCTCTCTTCAGAATCGCATGCTTTTTCCTTCCTTTGCTGTTAGTTCCAGTGTGTACAGCAACCTCCTGCTGGTTCCCCCCCCCCCCCCCCCCCCCTCCTCTTGGAGAATATTCTGCACCCTCTCTGAGCCATCCTTGATCCTGGCACCAGGGAGGCAACACACTATTCCGATGGCTCATTGTCAGCCGCACAAAGGTCTGTCTCTCTGTCTCTTCCTTTGACCCGACAGTCCCCGATCACAATCGATCGCTTCGGAACCTGACGTACCCTTTGTTGCATCAGAGTCGGTCTTGCTACCAGGAACCTGGCTGTTTATGTAACATTCCCCCGAGAGCCCATCACCCCTTACATTTTCCAAAACAGCATCCTTGTATCTAATGGGCACAGCAACACGAGAGTCCTGCTTTTACCTCCTCCCTTTCCTGACTCTATCTGCAGTTTTTCTACCTTCCTGCAACTGCCATCCATCACGCCCCCCTAGCTCCTGTAAATGCGTTATTGCCTCCAACTGCCGCTCCATGCGACCCAACACGATTCGCAACCAAAGACACTTCCTGCAGACCTTAATCGTCAGTAACCTGGAAACTCTCCCTAATGTCCCACATCCGACAGGAAGAGCACATCACTCCACCAAAGACCATTGTGGCACCTTAACAATCCGGCGAAAGCGAGGACTCCAGATGCTGAGGATCAGAGTGGTGCTGGAGAAGCACAGCAGGTCAGGCAGCATCCGAGGAGCAGGAAAATTGACATTTCGGGCAAAAGCCCTTCGTCAGGAATGGGAGGGCTCTGCCAGTCCTGCTGCTCTTTTCCAGCACCACTCAAAGACTTCAAAGAAAGCAGCTCCAACACCGAAAATGCCTCAAAAACAGGGCAGCTCTTACCCGCACAAACTTATCCTGTCCTCCATCTTGGATTACCCAGAATCCATGTTGGGGTGGAAGGGGTGAAGAGTGGGGCAAAGAGGGAAAGAGAGGAATGAGTGAAGGGAGAGTGATGGGGAAGGTGGGGAGACAGGAGAGGGGCAATGAATGAGGGGTAGGTGGGAGTGGAGGAGGACATGAAGCAAGAAGTGTGTCAGAGAGAGCACAAGAGCAAAAGAAAATAGAGTTGGAGGGTCAGAGCTGAGGGAGTGCCGCACTGTTGGAGGGTCAGTACTGAGGGAGTGCCGCACTGTCAGAGGGTCAGTACTGAGGGGGACTGCCGCACTGTCGGAGGGTCAGTGCTGAGGGAGCACCGCACTGTCGGAGGGTCAGTGCTGAGGGAGCGCCGCACTGTCAGAGGGTCAGTGCGGCGGGAGCGCCGCACTGTCAGAGGGTCAGTACTGAGGGAGCGCCGCACTGTCAGAGGGTCAGTACTGAGGGGGAGTGCCGCACTGAGGGAGCGCCGCACTGTCAGAGGGTCAGTACTGAGGGGGAGTGCCGCACTGTCGGAGGGTCAGTACTGAGGGGGAAGTGCCGCACTGTCGGAGGGTCAGTACTGAGGGAGTGCCGCACTGTCGGAGGGTCAGTACTGAGGGGGAGTGCCGCACTGTCGGAGGTCAGTGCTGAGGGAGCGCCGCACTGTCGGAGGGTCAGTGCTGAGGGAGCGCCGCACTGTCGGAGGGTCAGTGCTGAGGGAGTGCCGCACTGTCGGAGGGTCAGTACTGAGGGAGTGCCGCACTGTCGGAGGGTCAGTACTGAGGGAGTGCCGCACTGTCGGAGGGTCAGTACTGAGGGAGTGCCGCACTGTCGGAGGGTCAGTGCTGAGGGAGTGCCGCACTGTCGGAGGGTCAGTGCTGAGGGAGTGCCGCACTGTCGGAGGGTCAGTGCTGAGGGAGTGCCGCACTGTCGGAGGGTCAGTACTGAGGGAGTGCCGCACTGTCGGAGGGTCAGTATGGAGGGAGCGCTGCACTGTCGGAGGGTCAGTACTGAGGGAGTGCCGCACTGTCAGAGGGTCAGTACTGAGGGAGTGCCACACTGTCAGAGGGTCATTACTGAGGGTGTGCCGCACTGTCGGAGGGTCAGTGCTGAGGGAGTGCCGCACTGTCGGAGGGTCATTACTGAGGGTGTGCCGCACTGTCGGAGGGTCAGTACTGAGGGAGTGCCACACTGTCAGAGGGTCATTACTGAGGGTGTGCCGCACTGTCGGAGGGTCAGTGCTGAGGGAGTGCCGCACTGTTGGAGGGTCAGTGCTGAGGGAGTGCCACGCGGATTTGTTTGCAGTATTGAGCCCGGCCTTGTTTGGTTGCCACCTGTGACCCCGGGAGCCGCTGAGCTGCTGTATACCCCCCGCTGTCACTAACATCTCTTCATGCTCAGCTGGGTGGTTTGATTTTGGATGTGCTGCGCGTCGCAATATTCATCACCATGAGGTTGGGGCCACTGGCACCCCCTGCACATTCTTTGCTGCTCGCCCTGTTTCTTTCCGTGTTTGCACCTTTAGTCGCTCTCTGTCTTTGCCCCCCCCCCCTTGCCCTGTTTGCCAGTCCCCTCCCACCCCCACCAGTTATAAGTTGACTCCTCCCAGCCCGTCTTGTAGTGCAGTGGGCCCTCACTGTGCCCGCGATGTCTCCCCCTATCCCATGCCCGGGGTCTCTATAAAGCGTCTGTCATTCCCCATGGTTTCCGTGAGAGAGAAAGACACCTCAGACTGTTCTGAACTCAACCACAACTTTTCCTGGCTCTTCACCAGCTCCCGGAGCCTGCTACCGCACTGCCACCGCGGCTCCCGGCAGAGACAGCCGAGATTAACCAGGGTGATCTGACTGATGCTCTCATTGACACAGAGCGGAACCGCCGAGACTCGGATGGAGCAGGTGAGTGAGAGATCACTGAGAACCGGAGGGAGGGGGAGAGGTATGTCCGAGCGAGCCAGTATCTCTGTATGGATGTGTGTGGGTGTACGTGTGTGCGCGCGCGGGGGGTGGATGTGTGTGTGCGCGCGCGGGGGGTGGATGTGTGTGTGCGCGCGCGGGGGGTGGATGTGTGTGTGCGCGCGCGGGGGGTGGATGTGTGTGTGCGCGCGCGGGGGGTGGATGTGTGTGTGCGCGCGCGGGGGGTGGATGTGTGTGTGCGCGGTATGTGAGTCGGTTTGTGCTGGAGTGCGCTGGTGGGTGTGAGAGTGTGAGTCGGTTTGTGCGGGAGTGCGCTGGTGTGTTTGTGAGTAAGTCAGTTTGTGCAGGAGTGCGCTGGTGTGTAAGAGTGAGTCGGTTTGTGCGGGAGTACGCTGGTGTGTGAGAGTGAGTCGGTTTGTGCGGGAGTGCGCTGGTGTGTGTGAGTGTGAGTCGGTTTGTGCGGGAGTGCGCTGGTGTGTGTGAGTGTGAGTCGGTTTGTGCGGGAGTGCACTGGTGTGTGAGTGTGAGTCGGTTTGTGCGGGAGAATGCTAGTTTGTGCGGGAGTGCGCTGGTATGTGTGCGTGAGTCGGTTTGTGCGGGAGTGCACTGGTGTGTGTGTGAGAGTGAGTCGGTTTGTGCGGGAGAATGCTAGTTTGTGCGGGAGTGCGCTGGTATGTGTGTGTGAGTTGGTTTGTGCGGGAGTGCACTGGTGTGTGTGTGCACGTGAGTCGGTTTGTGCGTGAGTGCGCTGGTGTGTGTGTGAGAGTGAGTCAGTTTGTGTGCAAGTGCGCTGGTATGTGTGAGTGTGAGTCGGTTTGTGTGGGAGAATGCTAGTTTGTGCAGGAGTGCGCTGGTGTGTGTGTGCGAGAGTGTGCTGGTATGTGTGTGCGAGTGAGTCAGTTTGTGTGCGAGTGCGCTGGTGCACGGCTGAGGAGCTGGTGTATGGGAGAAGGATTCCCATTTTTGGATCATTGGAATCTCTTTTGGGATAGAAGTGACCTGTACAAGAAGGATGGATTGCACCTAAATTGGAAAGGGACTAATATACTGGCAGGGAAATGTGCTAGAGCTGTTCGGGAGGATTTAAACTAATCAGGTGGGGGTGTGGGACCCAGGGAGATAGTGAGGAAAGAGATCAATCTGAATCTGGTACATTTGAGAACAGAAGTGAGTCAAACAGTCAGGGCAGGCAGGGACAAGGTAACACTAATAAATTAAACTGCATTTATTTCAATGCAAGGGGCCTAACAGGGAAGGCAGATGAACTCACGGCATGGTTAGGGACATGGGACTGGGATATCATAGCAATTACAGAAACATGGCTCAGGGATGGGCAGGACTGGCAGCTTAATGTTCCAGGATACAAATGCTACAGTAAGGACAGAAAGGGAGGCAAGAGAGGAGGGGGAGTGGCATTTTTGATAAGGGATAGCATTACAGCTGTGCTGAGGGAGGATATTCCCGGAAATACATCCAGGGAAGTTATTTGGATGGAACTGAGAAATAAGAAAGGGATGATCACCTTATTGGGATTGTATTATAGACCCCCTAATATTCAGAGGGAAATTGAGAAACAAACTTGTAAGGAGATCTCAGCTATCTGTAAGAATAATAGGGTAGTTATGGGAGGGGATTTTAACTTTACACACATCGACTGGGACTGCCATAGTGTTAAAGGTTTAGATGGAGAGGAATTTGTTAAGTGTGTACAAGAAAATGTTCTGATGCAGTATGTGGATGTACCTACTAGAGAAGGTGCAAAACCTGACCTACTCTTGGGAAATAAGGCAGGGCAGGTGACTGAGGTGTCAATGGGGGAGCACTTTGGGGCCAGTGACCATAATTCTATTTGTTTTAAAATAGTGATGGAAAAGGATAGACCAGATCTAAAAGTTGAAGTGCTAAATTGGAGAAAGGCCAATTTTGACGGTATTGGGCAAGAACTTTCAAAAGCTGATTGGAGGCCAGATGTTCACAGGTAAAGGGACGGCTGGAAAATGGGAAGCCTTCAGAAATGAGGTAACAAGAATCCAGAGAAAGTATATTCCTGTCAGGGTGAAAAGGAAGGCTGGTAGGTATAGGGAATGCTGGATGACTAAAGAAATTGAGGGTTTGATTAAGAAAAAGAAGGAAGCATATGTCAGGTATAGACAGGATGGATCGAGTGAATCCTTAGAAGAGTATAAAGGCAGTAGGGGTAGAGTGAAGAGGGAAATCAGGAGGGCAAAAAGGGGATATGAGATAGCTTTGGCAAATAGAATTAAGGAGAATCCAAAGGGTTTTTACAAATATATTAAGGACAAAAGTGTAACTAGGGAGAGAATAGGGCCCCTCAAAGATCAACAAGGCGGCCTTTGTGTGGAGCCACAGAAAATGGGGGAGATATTAAATGAATATTTTGCATCAGTATTTACTGTGGAAAAGGATATGGAAGATATAAACTGTAGGGAAATAGATGGTGACATCTTGCAAAATGTCCAGATTACAGAGGAGGAAGTGCTGGATGTCTTGAAACGGTTAAAGGTGGATAAATCCCCAGGACCTGATCAGGTGTACCCGAGAACTCTGTGGGAAGCTCGAGAAGTGATTGCTGGGCCTCTTGCTGAGATATTTGTATCATCGATAGTCACAGGTGAGGTGCTGGAAGACTGGAGGTTGGCAAACGTGGTGCCACTGTTTAAGAAGGGTGGTAAGGACAAGCCAGGGAACTATAGACTGGTGAGCCTGACCTCGGTGGTGGGCAAGTTGTTGGAGGGAATCCTGAGGGACAGGATGTACATGTATTTGGAAAGGCAAGGACTGATTCGGGATAGTCAACATGGCTTTGTGCGTGGGAAATCATGTCTCACAAACTTGATTGAGTTTTTTGAAGAAGTAACAAAGAAGATTGATGAGGGCAGAGCAGTAGATGTGATGTATATGGACTTCAGTAAGGTGTTCGACAAGGTTCCCCATGGGAGACTGATTACCAAGGTTAGATCTCACGGAATACAGGGAGAACTAGCCATTTGGATACAGAACTGGCTCAAAGGTAGAAGACAGAGGGTGGTGGTGGAGGGTTGTTTTTCAGATTGGAGGCCTGTGACCAGTGGAGTGCCACAAGGATCGGCGCTGGGCCCTCTACTTTTTGTCATTTACATAAATGATTTGGATGTGAGCATAAGAGGTACAGTTAGTAAGTTGCAGATGACACCAAAATTGGAGGTGTAGTGGACAGCGAAGAGGGTTACCTCAGATTACAACAGGATCTGGACCAGATGGGCCAATGGGCTGAGAAGTGGCAGATGGAGTTTAATTCAGATAAATGCGAGGTGCTGCATTTTGGGAAAGCAAATCTTAGCAGGACTTATACACTTAATGGTAAGGTCCTAGGGAGTGTTGCTGAACAAAGAGACCTTGGAGTGCAGGTTCGTAGCTCCTTGAAAGTGGAGTCGCAGGTAGATAGGATAGTGAAGAAGGCATTTGGTATGCTTTCCTTTATTGGTCAGAGTATTGAGTACAGGAGTTGGGAGGTCATGTTGCGGCTGTACAGGACATTGGTTAGGCCACTGTTGGAATATTACGTCGAATTCTGGTCTCCTTCCTATCGGGAGGATGTTGTGAAACTTGAAAGGGTTCAGAAAGGATTTACAAGGATGTTGCCAGGGTTGGAGGATTTGAGCTATAGGGAGAGGCTGGAACAGGCTGGGGCTGTTTTCCCTGGAGTGTCAGAGGCTGAGGGGTGACCTAATAGAGGTTTATAAAATCATGAGGGGCATGGATAGGATAAATAGACAAAGTCTTTTCCCTGGGGTCGGGGCGTCCAGAACTAGAGGGCATAGGTTTAGGGTGAGAGGGGAAAGAGACCTAAGGGGCAACTTTTTCACACAGAGGGTGGTGTGGGTATGGAATGAGCTGCCAGAGGAAGTGGTGGAGGCTGGTACAATGACAACATTTAAAAGGCATCTGGATGGGGATAGGAATAGGAAGGGTTTGGAGGGATATGGGCCAAGTGCTGGCGAGTGGGACAAGATTGGGTTGGGATATCTGGTCAGCATGGACGGGTTGGACTGAAGGGTCTGTTTCCATGCTGTACATTTCTATGACTCTGTGTGTGTGAGTATCGGTTTGTGTGGGAATGTGCTGGTGTGTGTGTGTTGGAGTAGGTTTGTGCAGGAGTGCGCTAGTGTGTGTGTAGGTTTGTGTGACCAGTGCGCTGGTGTGTGTGTCGGTTTGTGTGGGAGTGCGCTGGTGTGTTTGTAGGTTTGTGTGGGAGTGCGCTGGTGTGTGTGTAGGTTTGTGTGGAAATGCGCAGGTGTGTGTGTGTAGGTTTGTGTGGGAATGCACAGGTGTGTGTGGGTTTGTGTGGGAATGCGCTGGTGTGTGTGTGGGTTTGTGTGGGAATGCGCTGGTGTGTGTGTAGGTTTGTGTGGGAATGCGCTGGTGTGTTTGTAGGTTTGTGTGGGAGTGCGCTGGTGTGTGTGTGTAGGTTTGTGTGGGAATGCGCTGGTGTGTTTGTAGGTTTGTGTGGGTTTGTGTGGGAGTGCGCTGGTGTGTGTGTAGGTTTGTATGGGAAAGCGCAGGTGTGTGTGTGTGTAGGTTTGTGTGGGAATGCACAGGTGTGTGTGGGTTTGTGTGGGAATGCGCTGGTGTGTGTGTGGGTTTGTGTGGGAATGCGCTGGTGTGTGTGTAGGTTTGTGTGGGAATGCGCTGGTGTGTGTAGGTTTGTGTGGGAATGCACAGGTGTGTGTGGGTTTGTGTGGGAATGCGCTGGTGTGTGTGTAGGTTTGTCTGGGAATGCGCTGGTGTGTGTGTAGGTTTGTGTGGGAATGCGCTGGTGTGTGTGTGTAGGTTTGTGTGGGAATGCGCTGGTGTGTGTAGGTTTGTGTGGGAATGCACAGGTGTGTGTGGGTTTGTGTGGGAATGCGCTGGTGTGTGTGTAGGTTTGTCTGGGAATGCGCTGGTGTGTGTGTAGGTTTGTGTGGGAATGCGCTGGTGTGTGTGTGTAGGTTTGTGTGGGAATACGCTGGTGTGTTTAGGTTTGTGTGGGAATGCGCTGGTGTGTGTGTGTTGGAGTAGGTTTGTGCAGGAGTGCGCTAGTGTGTGTGTAGGTTTGTGTGACCAGTGCGCTGGTGTGTGTGTCGGTTTGTGTGGGAGTGCGCTGGTGTGTGTGTGGGAATGCGCTGGTGTGTGTAGGTTTGTATGGGAATGCGCTGGTGTGTGTGTGGGAATGCGCTGGTGTGTGTGTAGGTTTGTGTGGGAAAGTGCAGGTGTGTGTGTAGGTTTGTCTGGGAATGCGCTGGTGTGTGTGTAGGTTTGTCTGGGAATGCGCTGGTGTGTGTGTGTAGGTTTGTCTGGGAATGCGCTGGTGTGTTTAGGTTTGTGTGGGAATGCGCTGGTGTGTGTGTAGGTTTGTGTGGGAATGCGCTGGTGTGTGTGTAGGTTTGTGTGGGAATGCGCTGGTGTGTGTGTAGGTTTGTGTGGGAATGCGCTGGTGTGTTTAGGTTTGTGTGGGAATGCGCTGGTGTGTGTGTTTAGGTTTGTGTGGGAATACGCTGGTGTGTTTAGGTTTGTGTGGGAATGCGCTGGTGTGTGTGTAGGTTTGTGTGGGAATACGCTGGTGTGTTTAGGTTTGTGTGGGAATGCGCTGGTGTGTGTGTAGGTTTGTGTGGGAATGCGCTGGTGTGTGTGTAGGTTTGTGTGGGAATGCGCTGGTGTGTGTGTAGGTTTGTGTGGGAATGCACAGGTGTGTGTGTGGGTTTGTGTGGGAATGTGCTGGTGTGTGTGTGGGTTTGTGTGGGAATGTGCTGGTGTGTGTGTGGGTTTGTGTGGGAATGTGCAGGTGTATGTGTGTGGGTTTGTGTGGGAATGTGCTGGTGTGTGTGTAGGTTTGTGTGGGAATGCGCAGGTGTGTGTGGGTTTGTGCGGGAGTGTGCTGGTATGTGTGTGTTGGGGTAGGTTTTTGCGGGAGTTCACGTGTGTGTGTGTAGGTTTGTGCAAGTGTGTGCTGGTGTGTGTATTGGAGTCAGTTTACGTGGGAGTGCGCTGGTGTGTGTAGGTTTGTGCGGGAGTGCGCTTGTGTGTGTGTTGGAGTAGGTTTGTGTGTGAGTTTGTGCGGGAGTGTGCTGGTGTGTGTATTGGAGTCGGTTTGTGCGGGAGTGCGCTGGTGTGTGTGGGGGTTTGTGCGGGAGTGCGCTGGTGTGTGTGTGGGTTTGTGCGGGAGTGTGCTGGTGTGTGTGGGAATGCGCTGGTGTGTGTGTAGGTTTGTGTGGGAATGCGCAGGTGTATGTGTGTGGGTTTGTGTGGGAATGCGCAGGTGTGTGTAGGTTTGTGTGGGAATGCACAGGTGTGTGTGTGTGGGTTTGTGTGGGAATGTGCTGGTGTGTGTGTGGGTTTGTGTGGGAATGCGCAGGTGTGTGTGTAGGTTTGTGTGGGAATGCACAGGTGTGTGTGGGTTTGTGCGGGAGTGCGCTGGTGTGTGTGTGGGTTTGTGCGGGAGTGCGCTGGTGTGTGTGTGTGTTGGAGTAGGTTTGTGCATGAGTTGCCTTGTGTGTGTGTGTGGGGGTTTGTGCGGGAGTGCGCTGGTGTGTGTGGGTTTGTGCGGGTGTGCGTGCGTGAGCCAGTTGTTCGGGCGTTACCTCTATCAGAGGGCCAGCAGAGCACCCCCCTGCCTTGCGACGCTGCCTGCCTCTCTGCTGCCTGCTCACTCCGAGCTCTTGTGCACAGCAGGAATGCCGCTGCTCCGGCAGGACTCTCCCGTGTCCGTCTACCTCTTCCCTGGCGAGAATAATCAGGAGAGGCCTCCATCCCAGGGCCCGTCGTGCCTCGACAGGATGGACGTGTACCCCTGCGAGGGGAGTGAGGCAGGGAGCGACTCCACCGACAACGATGACTTCTGCATATTGGATGCCCCGGGGATGGGAATCCCGGTAAGTAAGCGCCGCGTGAGCAAAGATGGTGCAGCCTTCGAGCTCGACTGTGTAGTCGACGTGCCTCATGAGCGGAGAGAGCTCAAGATGAAGGGGAAGTTGCGACAGTCTTGCTTG
Organism: Chiloscyllium punctatum; assembly: GCF_047496795.1. NCBI lineage: Eukaryota > Metazoa > Chordata > Chondrichthyes > Orectolobiformes > Hemiscylliidae > Chiloscyllium > Chiloscyllium punctatum. Next base: position 67,941,922 of record NC_092769.1, read on the forward strand.
GACGTTCAGGCTGCTGTGTCCTGAGAGAGATGGAGAGATGAGTGGCAGTGATGAACAGAAGTCCTGAGAGAGATCGATGGCTGTTCTGTTGTGTGAAGGATGTGTCCCCCCGCTTCCCATGCGCCGCGGATTTGGGAATTAAGTTTCGGACGGACTTGGGCTGGCTGGTCCAGTCCTCGCGGGCTCCAGAGACGGTTCGCTCACGTTCTTCCCTCTCTCTCCCCACCCCCCCCCCACTCCTCAGCCCAAAGATGGTGAGCCGATGGTCTCCAAGCTGACGAGCGACTGCATCACCATCCGGGACGGCTACTTTGCCCGGCCCATCGGGAGCACCGACCTGCTGAAGGCCCCGGCCAGGTTCCCCGTGCCCGACACCCGCCTCATGCTGCGAGAGATCTCCATCGTCTGGCACCTTTACGGGGGGAAGGACTTCGGCCCCCTCCGCCCGTCCTCTGGGCACGGGCATTCTCCAAGGCAGGTTCAGTTGGGCCGGGGGCGGGTGGAGGGGTGTGGGGGAGGAGCGGTTAGATCGGTGTCCAGCTTCCAGTGGCCTCCCACCACTAAAGCTTGCGAGGCAGCGATTCCTGGTGGGGTTATGGTTCCAGGGTACAACCTGTGCGCTGCAGATGTCCCTCACTTAACCCACCTTAGTCAGGGGAAGGCACAGGAATGTGGGGACAGGCCATCCGGCGGCAGCAACTACAGGAGGGGTCAGCTTTGACCGTATTGAATGGCGGGATAGGCTTGAGGGGCTGAATGGCCACCTCCCAGTTCCCTCTGGCCTGGATCTCTTGACCCCACGTTCTGGCAGATTGATGGGTGTGACCCACAGGTTCACAAACACTCTCAGCCCGTTGCCACACTCCTGCAGAGGATCAGGGGGAGGCCATTCAGCCCCTTTGTAGTGTTCCTGTATAGTATCAGGAGGAGGCCATTCAGCTCCTTTGTTCCTGTATAGTATCAGGAGGAGGCCATTCAGCCCCTTTGTTCCTGTATAGTATCAGGAGGAGGCCATTCAGCCCCTTTGTAGTGTTCCTGTCCACGATCAGGAGGAGGAGGCCATTCTGCCCCTTTGTTCCTGTATAGTATCAGGAGGAGGCCATTCAGCCCCTTTGCAGAGTTCCTGTACACGAGGCGGGTGTTTGACGTGCAGGTGTGTTTGCCATAACCTTGGCGTATTGTTACAGGATGAGGCCGGTGTCTGTCAGTGCCAGGGGTTCACCGTCCCGCTCAGCCTTCCCCAACCGACCACAGAACACGTGGAGGACGCAGGGGGGCTCCGGCCGCAACCACGAGATCCTGATGGAGATCCAGCTCACCAAGGTAGGCCGGCTCAGCCGGGGGGCGGGGGGAGGTTTGGGAAAGGGGGGGTCTGGGCAGCTGTGCCAACACTGCCCGCCTGCATTCTCCACTCGACCCTCCACAGAATCAGCCCCTCGTTACTCACGCTCTCGCTTCGACTGGACACTGGCAAGGACGGGTGGGAAGGGAGGCTGCCAACCCTCCGACGGTCCACTGCTCCTTACACAAGTGTATACTGCAGAGCTGTTCCACTGGTGGTCAGTCTGACCATCCACAGCTCACCTGTGGGTCACTGCTGTCTGCTCAAAGCTCAGGGTATCGGCCCATAACCCAGAAGAACGGTCCAGTGCAGAATGGTCAGTACTGAGGGAACACCGCACTGTGGGAGGGTCAGTACTGTGGGAGGGTCAGTACTGTGGGAGGGTCAGTACTGTGGGAGGGTCAGTACTGTGGGAGGGTCAGTACTGTGGGAGGGTCAGTACTGAGGGAACACCGCACTGTGGGAGGGTCAGTACTGAGGGAACGCCGCACTGTCGGAGGGTCAGTACTGAGGGAACGCCGCACTGTGGGAGGGTCAGTACTGAGGGAACGCCGCACTGTGGGAGGGTCAGTACTGAGGGAGGGCCGCACTGTGGGAGGGTCAGTACTGAGGGAGGGCCGCACTGTGGGAGGGTCAGTACTGAGGGAGGGCCGCACTGTGGGAGGGTCAGTACTGAGGGAGGGCCGCACTGTGGGAGGGTCAGTACTGAGGGAGGGCCGCACTGTGGGAGGGTCAGTACTGAGGGAACGCCGCACTGTGGGAGGGTCAGTACTGAGGGAACGCCGCACTGTGGGAGGGTCAGTACTGAGGGAACGCCGCACTGTGGGAGGGTCAGTACTGAGGGAACACCGCACTGTGGGAGGGTCAGTACTGAGGGAGCGATGCACTGTGGGAGGGTCAGTACTGAGGGAACACCGCACTGTGGGAGGGTCAGTACTGAGGGAACGCCGCACTGTGGGAGGGTCAGTACTGAGGGAGGGCCGCACTGTGGGAGGGTCAGTACTGAGGGAGGGCCGCACTGTGGGAGGGTCAGTACTGAGGGAGGGCCGCACTGTGGGAGGGTCAGTACTGAGGGAACGCCGCACTGTGGGAGGGTCAGTACTGAGGGAACGCCGCACTGTGGGAGGGTCAGTACTGAGGGAACGCCGCACTGTGGGAGGGTCAGTGCTGAGGGAGCGCCGCACTGTGGGAGGGTCAGTGCTGAGGGAGCGCCGCACTGTGGGAGGGTCAGTGCTGAGGGAGCGCCGCACTGTCGGAGGGTCAGTGCTGAGGGAGCGCCGCACTGTCGGAGGGTCAGTGCTGAGGGAGCGCCGCACTGTCGGAGGGTCAGTGCTGAGGGAGCGCCGCACTGTCGGAGGGTCAGTGCTGAGGGAGCGCCGCACTGTCGGAGGGTCAGTGCTGAGGGAGCGCCGCACTGTCGGAGGGTCAGTGCTGAGGGAGTGCTGCACTGAGATGTTTAACTGGGGCTCTGTCTACCCCGTTAGTAGATGTGAAATCTCCCACAGCTGGTGGAAGTGAGTGTGGTTCTGTCCCGTCGTGCAGCCAGTGCTGACACCTCGACGTACATCTGTGCAAGTCGACGATGGCAGTGGGCACGAGGTTTCAGCAGTAACTGGGATGCTCGGGTGCGGGGGGGCAAGAGCCTCGTGGGATGCTGTTTCTAGTCTTTGAGCTGATCTGCTGTTATGCCCTCCTCAACCCCCCCCCCCCCAGGTGAGTTTCCAGCATGAGACCTACCCTGCGCCCGCCACTGTGCCCGAGAAAGGTCCAACCGAGCCGGAGCTGGAGGAGCAGCCCATCTCGCGGCAGGTCTTCATTGTGCAGGAGCTGGAGATCCGGGATCGCTTAGCCACCTCGCAGATCAACAAGTTCCTTTACCTCTACACCAGCGAGAAGATGCCTCGGAGAGCCCACTCCAACATGGTGCGGACCTCGGCCACTCGGTTTGATGCCGTGAGATTTCCCAGCGTGCTCTGCTGGAGTGTCCTGGCGCCAATCCTGGAACTCCCTCCCTCCCTCGCGGCGCTGCTGCCGGGTCTGCCCAGCGGCTCTAGTGAACGGCTCCCCGCTGCCTTCTCAAGGAGCGGTGAGGGGCAGGCAGTAAATGCCAGGCCCAGCCCGTGACTCCCTCTCCCTACGAATACATTTTTAAAAAGAAGTTCTGGTGGTTGCTCTCTGTACGACCAGAGCGGTGCTGTATTCACCTGTTGCGGCCCTCTCTTGTCGACGCAGGTTCTCACTGGGAGCCAGTCACGTGACACCAGTTGCCTTCCAGGTTACATTCAAGTGATTGTTTTCCCAAAGGTGTCCTGCGATTCCCACGAGCGTTGACTGCAGTGCCAGTGGAAAGCGGGGGGGGGGGGAATTGTTTTCCGAAAGATGTCCTCTGATTTCTACCTGATCCAGGTAGTCAGTGACTGAGCTATGGTTTGAACTTGAACTTTGAAATGCTCCCCCTCAGCCCGTCCCCTCCTGTGGCTGGAGCAGCGATGAATGCGGTTCGCTCTGGGCTCAGGTGCTGAATTCTCAAGTGTAATCAGGCCAAATTCTCCATGTCTCCAAAAACCCACACTTCTCTCCCTCTCAATCAGTCCATTTCGTCTTTCCATTTCCCAACCATGTATCTTGTGGGCTCGTAGAATCCCTTACAGTGCAGATGGAGGCCATTCGGCCCGTCGAGTCTGCAGGGACCCTCAGAATAGCATCCCACCCTCTCCCTGTAACCCTGCATTTCCCAGGGCCAACCCACCACAGCCTTCGGACTGTGGGAGGAAAGCACCCGGAGGGAACCCATGTAGACGCAGGGCGAACGTGCAAACTCTACCCAGACAGTCGCCCGAGGGTGGAATCGAACCCGGGTCCCTGGCGCTGTGAGGCAGCAGTGCTAACCCACCGTGCCATACATTTGGTGTGGCCATCACAGTGAGGCACTGCCCTTTCCCATGATGCTCTATTGCAGCTCTCGTGGGCCGCAGCTGACGACCTGCCCAACCCGGGTGGAGTGTGTAGGCCTCGGGGGGGCCCTCGCTGGTTGACGTGGCCCAGTCTGTTGACCCTCCGAGGTGGTGGCTTTTAACCTGCGCCGTTAATCGGGGCGTCCTTTTTGCGCAGCGTCAGAGCGATCATCTCCAACCCTCTTTGTTCTCCACAGCTGACGGTCAAGGCCCTGCACATGCGCCCCGAGTCCGGACTCGGTGGTCCGGAATGCTGCCTCCGAGTCTCCCTCATGCCGTTACGCCTCAACATTGACCAGGTTAGTCGGCGGACTGTAACTGCAAACCCCCAACCCGTCATTCTCCAATGAGCCGCATCGCCCTCACCCTCGTGCCACTGCACCCGTCACCTTCACTCCATCCCTGCGCTCACCATTGTGCTACCTCAGCAGAAGCCTGCGATTCGGTACCTGATGGGGTCAGGCCCCTGATTACTCCACCGCAGCCCTGCAGTCGTGGAATTGTCATAGAATCACAAAAGTGTGCAAACGGGCCTTTCAGACCTGCAAGGCCACACCAACCCTCCAAAAAGTAACCCACCTAAGACCCATTCCCCTACTACTCTACATTTATCCCAAACTAATGCACCCCTGGGGCACTATGGGACAATTTAGCACGGCCAATCCACCCTAACCTGCACATCCCTGGGCACTATGGGACAATTTAGCACGGCCAATCCACCCTAACCTGCACATCCCTGGGCACTATGGGACAATTTAGCACGGCCAATCCACCCTAACCTGTACATCCCTGGGCTCTATGGGACAATTTAGCGCGGCCAATCCACCCTAACCTGCACATCCCTGGGCACTATGGGACAATTTAGCACGGCCAATCCACCCTAACCTGCACATCCCTGGGCACTATGGGACAATTTAGCACGGCCAATCCACCCTAACCTGCACATCCCTGGGCACTATGGGACAATTTAGCATGGCCAATCCACCCTAACCTGCACCCCTTTGGATTTTGGGAGGAAACCCCACACAGACACAGGGAGAACGTGCAAACTCCACACAGACAGTCGCCCGAGGCTGGACTGGAACCTGGCTCCTTGGTGCTGTGAGGCAGCAGTGCTCACCCACTGAGCCACTGTGCCTCCCCTGTCTCATGCAGTCTTTTTATCATTCTTTCTCTTTCTCCTTCTCCCCAGGATGCCTTATTCTTCCTGAAGGATTTCTTCACGAGCTTTGCGACCGGGATCAATCCCGTTATTCCTGTTGAAACAGCGACGGAAGGTGAGATTCTGGCCAGGGCGAGGAGCTGCTTTGGTCGGGATATTTGTGAGGGACCTGGAGGGTCTGGGGCAGAGGGTTCAGCCTGCCCCGTCAGATGGCCTGTGCGTAGGTGCGAGTGAGGGTCATCACTGGGAGAAGAGGTCACCTCCAAGGTCCTGGCCAGGGTTTACCCCACCAGCCCCGTTAAGTAAAACCAGAGCAGGCACTTGACCATGCCTCTTACTGTACTGGCACGTTTGCTAATCCAACTCTGCATCGACATCGGTGCTTGGCGTAAGCAACAGTTCTCTGTTTGTGAGAAGATTTGTAGCTTGGGTGCTCGTTGTTGTGGTTTTGTTCGCCGAGCTGGGAATTTGTCTTGCAAACGTTTTGTCCCCTGTCTAGGTGACATCCTCAGTGCTTGGGAGCTTCCTGTGAAGCGCTTCTGTGTTGTTTCCTCCGGCATTTGTAGTGGTTTGTCTCTGCCGCTTCTGGTTGTCAGCTATCCTTAGTCGCCACACACTCAGATGACAAGCAACATGAGTTCAACGGGGACAACACTATTATAAACCAAACAGAGAGCAGCCAGGGAATTCCTAGAGGCATGGCACTCATCCACAGACTCTATCAACAAACACATCGACCTGGACCCAATATACCGGCCACTGCAGTGGACAGCTGGAACTGACAACTGGAAGCGGCAGATTCAAACCACTATAAATGCCGGAGGAAACAACACAGAAGCGCTTCACAGGAGGCTCCCAAGCACTGAGGATGTCACCTAGACAGGGGACGAAACGTCTGCAACACAAATTCCCAGCTCGGCGAACACAACCACAACAACAGGAGTGTGCGGTATACTCGGGATGGGCTGAGTGGCCGCCTCCTTTGTAAAGCATGTGATTTGAGCCTCCTCCACCGTTCGGTATGAGCTCACACCTGATCTGGAGTCCACCTCTATCCCACGTTGTTGCCCCCACGCCCTTACCTCTTCTGGTGTCCAAATCCCAGGATTGCGGCCTCTGAGGGAATACCTCAGCGGCCGAACGTGGAGGAAGAGGAAATGGGCAGGGAATTCTGAAACCTCAGCGCAAATACCCTCCTTGCCCTCGGTCTGAAAGGGGTGCCTTTACCTGGAGCACGGCCAGTGCCAAGAACACGAGCAAGGAGCTCTCTCGAATCGGCAACGTATGTTTTCGTAATAACCCACTCGCTCTCTCACCCTCTCCCTCTCCCTCTCTCCCTCCCTTCCTCCCTCCCTCTCTCCCTCTCCCTCCCTCTCTCCCTCTCCCTCCCTCTCCCTCCCTCTCCCCTCCCTCTCTTTCTCTCTCTCTCCCTCTCCCTCCCTCCCTCGCTCCCTCGCTCCCTCGCTCCCTCCCTCCCCCCCTCCCCCCCCTCCCCCCCTCCCCCCCTCCCTCCCTCCCTCCCCCCCTCCCCCCTCTCCCCCTCCCTCCCCCCCTCCCTCCCCCCTCCCTCCCCCCCTCCCTCCCTCCCCCCCTCCCCCCTCCCTCCCCCCCTCCCCCCCTCTCTCTCTCCCTCCCCCCCTCCCCCCCTCTCTCTCTCCCTCCCTCCCCCCCCTCCCTCGCTCCCTCCCTCGCTCCCTCGCTCCCTCCCTCCTTCGCTCCCTCCCTCCTTCGCTCCCTCCCTCCCTCGCTCCCTCTCTCGCTCCCTCGCTCCCTCGCTCCCTCTCTCCCTCTCGCTCTTGCGCTCATTCTCCCTCCCTCTCCCTCTCTCCACCCACAGCTAAGCCCGAGGCCAGCCCGAGAGTGAGTGGAGCCCCGGACTCCGATTCCACCGGCCGGGACTCTGAGCCCGGTCAGTGCCTGCCTGAGATGACCGCCTCGATGGAGACGACCTTCAGCGAGCAGAGCTCCTCGTCCACGGCCTCCTCGTCCTCCGAGCAGCCAATCTATTTCAGGTACAGTGGTGACTGGGGGTGGGGGGGGGGGACACACCACCCTCTCCCTCTCCCTCCCCCGCTGTCGAGTCCACCCCCCTCTCCCTCCCCCGCTGTCGAGTCCACCCCCCTCTCCCTCCCCCGCTGTCGAGTCCACCCCCCTCTCCCTCCCCCGCTGTCGAGTCCACCCCCCTCTCCCTCCCCCGCTGTCGAGTACACCACCCTCTCCCTCTCCCTCCCCCGCTGTCGAGTACACCACCCTCTCCCTCTCCCTCCCCCGCTGTCGAGTACACCACCCTCTCCCTCTCCCTCCCCCGCTGTCGAGTACACCCCCTTCTCCCTCCCCCGCTGTCGAGTCCACCCTGGGCTCTGCAGTTCCTGTTCCATTTTCATGAAGCGTTAGATTGGAGGTGGGAGCTCCTGCCCTCTCCTGGAAGGAGCTGGGAAATTAATCCCACTGCTCCCACTCTTTCCCCACAGCTCCAAGAACAGGTCTCCTTGAAGGCTACTGTGGAATCCACTCGCTCCCATAGTGGCATTCCCCAGCTGCGCCATTTAAACAAGAGCATGGCCGATCTGTTTGTGTTCCCAATCCCGCGTTCCTCGATTCCCCTCCCTCCTGATACTGCCTGCCTTGCTGTGTTCCCTCTCCCCCTGATGCTGCCTGCCTTGCTGTGTTCCCTCTCCCCCCTGATACTGCCTGCCTTGCTGTGTTCCCCTCCCTCCTGATGCTGCCTGCCTTGCTGTGTCCCTCTCCCCCTCCTGATCCTGCCTGCCTTGCTGTGTCCCTCTCCCCCTCCTGATCCTGCCTGCCTTGCTGTGTCCCCCTCCCTCCTGATCCTGCCTGCCTTGCTGTGTCCCTCTCCCTCCTGATGCTGCCTGCCTTGCTGTGTTCCCCTCCCCCCTGATGCTGCCTGCCTTGCTGTGTCCCCCTCCCTCCTGATCCTGCCTGCCTTGCTGTGTCCCCCTCCCTCCTGATCCTGCCTGCCTTGCTGTGTCCCTCTCCCCCCTGATACTGCCTGCCTTGCTGTGTCCCTCTCCCTCCTGATCCTGCCTGCCTTGCTGTGTGCCCCTCCCTCCTGATACTGCCTGCCTTGCTGTGTCCCTCTCCCCCCCTGATGCTGCCTGCCTTGCTGTGTCCCTCTCCCTCCTGATGCTGCCTCCCTTGCTGTATTCCCTCTCCCTCCTGATACTGCCTGCCTTGCTGTGTTCCCTCTCCCTCCTGATGCTGCCTGCCTTGCTGTGTCCCTCTCCCTCCTGATCCTGCCTGCCTTGCTGTGTCCCTCTCCCTCCTGATACTGCCTGCCTTGCTGTGTCCCTCTCCCTCCTGATGCTGCCTGCCTTGCTGTGTCCCTCTCCCTCCTGATCCTGCCTGCCTTGCTGTGTCCCTCTCCCTCCTGATACTGCCTGCCTTGCTGTGTCCCTCTCCCTCCTGATGCTGCCTGCCTTGCTGTGTCCCTCTCCCTCCTGATCGTGCCTGCCTTGCTGTGTTCCCTCTCCATCCTGATACTGCCTGCCTTGCTGTGTCCCTCTCCCTCCTGATGCTGCCTGCCTTGCTGTGTCCCTCTCCCTCCTGATACTGCCTGCCTTGCTGTGTTCCCCTCCCCCCTGATACTGCCTGCCTTGCTGTGTCCTTCTCCCTCCTGATGCTGCCTGCCTTGCTGTGTTCCCCTCCCCCCTGATACTGCCTGCCTTGCTGTGTCCCCCTCCCTCCTGATACTGCCTGCCTTGCTGTGCTCCCCCAGCCTCCTGCATGCCTCCCTTGGATTCCAACATCTGCAGTTTTCATTTTGTCTCTAACTGAGTAGAGTGGACACACTAAGTCCACACGACCTTCATCAGTTAACTGGCTATTACCCTCCGGGAATTGAAGTGATCTAGTTAGTGCCTGTAAGTAGATGGGGCAGTAGTGACACATGCTAATAGACCGTCTCTGTCTTTCTGTCTCTCTCTCTCAGGGAATTCCGATTTACCTCAGAAGTACCAATCTGGTTGGACTATCATGGGAAGCATGTGACCATGGATCAAGTGAGTGACTACTTGTTGGGTAAGCTGTTTGGGCCGTTACTGATTTCTCTTGTTCACCGTGTCTGAGATACTTGCTTTCTTAGCTGGCAGCTCTGACTGGGATTCTGTGCTCTGGCTTTCGGCTGACTCCCAAGGGTGTGCTGGTGTCGTGACTGTTTAAACAGAGCAAACGCTGTACCGAATCTGTTTGAACAATGCGCTGCAGCAGTTAGATTAGATTCCCTGCAGTGTGGAAACTGACCATTTGGCCCAACAAGTCCACACTGACCTTCCAAAGAGTATCCCACCCACACCCATTCCCCTCCCCTATATTTACCCCTGACTGATGCACTGAAAACTATGGATAATTGAGCATGGCCAGTCCACCCTGACCTGCACATCTTTGGACTGAGGGAGGGAACTGGAACACCCGGAGGAAACCCCACACGGACACAGGGAGAATGTGCAAACCCCACACAGACAGTTACCCAAGGCTGGAATCAAACACAGGTGCCTGGTACTGCAAAGCAGCAGCGCTAACCACTGAACCACCATGCCACCTATCTTAAATCCGAAAAATAAAGCATTTTGTCGACAGAATCTGTTGAAATAATGCACTGCAGCAACCAGTCTCCAGAATCTATATAAACAGTGCACTGCAGCAACCAGTCTACAGAATCTATATAAACAGAGCACTGCAGCAACCAGTCTCCAGAATCTATATAAACAGAGCACTGCAGCAACCAGTCTCCAGAATCTATATAAACACAGCCCTGCAGCAACCAGTCTCCAGAATCTATATAAACACAGCCCTGCAGCAACCAGTCTCCAGAATCTATATAAACAGTGCACTGCAGCAACCAGTCTCCAGAATCTATATAAACAGAGCACTGCAGCAACCAGTCTCCAGAATCTATATAAACAGAGCACTGCAGCAACCAGTCTCCAGAATCTATATAAACAGTGCACTGCGGCAACCAGTCTCCAGAATCTATATAAACAGAGCACTGCAGCAACCAGTCTCCAGAATCTATATAAACAGAGCACTGCAGCAACCAGTCTCCAGAATCTATATAAACAGAGCACTGCAGCAACCAGTCTCCAGAATCTATATAAACAGAGCACTGCAGCAACCAGTCTCCAGAATCTATATAAACAGAGCACTGCGGCAACCAGTCTCCAGAATCTATATAAACAGAGCACTGCAGCAACCAGTCTACAGAATCTATATAAACAGAGCACTGCAGCAACCAGTCTCCAGAATCTATATAAACAGTGCACTGCGGCAACCAGTCTCCAGAATCTATATAAACACAGCCCTGCAGCAACCAGTCTACAGAATCTATATAAACAGAGCACTGCAGCAACCAGTCTCCAGAATCTATATAAACAGAGCACTGCAGCAACCAGTCTCCAGAATCTATATAAACAGAGCACTGCAGCAACCAGTCTACAGAATCTATATAAACGGTGCACTGCGGCAGCCAGTCTACAGAATCTATATAAACAGTGCACTGCGGCAACCAGTCTACAGAATCTATATAAACCGAGCACTGCGGCAACCAGTCTACAGAATCTATATAAACAGTGCACTGCAGCAACCAGTCTACAGAATCTATATAAACAGTGCACTGTGGCAACCAGTCTCCAGAATCTATATAAACAGTGCACTGCGGCAACCAGTCTACAGAATCTATATAAACAGTGCACTGCGGCAACCAGTCTACAGAATCTATATAAACAGTGCACTGTGGCAACCAGTCTCCAGAATCTATATAAACAGTGCACTACAGCAACCAGTCTACAGAATCTATATAAACAGTGCACTGCAGCGACCAGTCTCCAGAATCTATATAAACAGTGCACTGCAGCGACCAGTCTCCAGAATCTATATAAACAGTGCACTGCAGCAACCAGTCTACAGAATCTATATAAACAGTGCACTGCAGCGACCAGTCTCCAGAATCTATGTAAACAGTGCACTGCAGCAACCAGTCTACACAATCTATTTAAATAGTGCACTGCAGCAGTCTGCCGAATCTACTTTAACAAGCCATTATAGCAAACATTTTACAGTCTATTTAGAAAGGATAGTGCAGCCATATGTAGAGTCTTCATGCAATATAGGGAGAGCTAGCCAGTTGTATACAGGACTGGCTTAAAGGCAGAAGACCGAAGGTGGTAGTGGAGGGTTGTTTTTCAGACTGGAGGCCTGTGACTAGTGGTGTTTCACAAGGATCGGTGCTGGGGACACAACTTTTCATCATTTATATCAATGATTTATATAAATGTATAAGCCGTATAGTTATTCAGTTTGCTGATCACACCAAAATTGGATGTGAAGTGGATGGCGAAGAAGGTTACCTCCGATTACAACAAGATCTTGATCAGATGGGCCAGTGAGCTGCGAAGTGGCAGATGGAGTTTAATCTAGATAAATGTGCGGTGCTGCATTTTGGAAAAGCAGATCTTAGCAGGCCTTATACACTTAATGGTAAGGTCCTAGGGAATGTTGCTGAACAAAGAGACCTTGGAGTGCAGGTTCATAGCTCCTTGAAAGTGGAGTCGCAGGTAGATAGGATAGTGAAGAAGGTGTTTGGTATGCTTTCCTTTATTGGTCAGTGTATTGAGTACAAGAGTTGGGAGATCATGTTGCGGTTGTACAGGACATTGGTTAGGCCACTGTTGGAATATTGCATGCAATTCTGGTCTCCTTCTTCCTATCGGAAGGATGTTGTGAAACTTGAAAGGGTTCGGAAAAGATTTACAAGGATGTTGCCAGGGTTGGAGGATCTGAGCTACAGGGAGAGGCTGAACAGGCTGGGGCTGTTTTCCCTGGAGCGTCGGAGGCTGAGGGGTGACCTTATAGAGGTTTATAAAATTATGAGGGGCATGGATAGGATAAATAGACAAAGTCTTTTCCCTGGGGTCCATGAGTCCAGAACTAGAGGGCATAGGTTTAGGGTGAGAGGGGAAAGATATAAAAGGGGCAACTTTTTTCACACAGAGGGTGGTACGTGTGTATGGAATGAGCTGCCAGAGGAAGTGGTGGAGGCTGGTACAATTGCAGCATTTAAAAGGCATCTGGGTGGGTATATGAATAGGAAGGGTTTGGAGGGATATGGGCCGGGTGCTGGCAGGTGGGACTAGATTGGTTTGGGATATCTGGTCGGCATGGATGAGTTTTTGAACCGAATGGTCTGTTTCCGTGCTGTACATCTCTATGACTATGCGATGCAGCTCAAACTACAGACTATACAGTGCCGTGGTCATATACTTAAACTAGTCATCCTGTGATCTGCAATAATTTCAACTTAAATCCCAGAAGACCTGGTCTCAGTGATACTGAGTGAAGTTTGGCAATTTTTCTGTATCAAAATGCCATCCTCCTTCGCTGGTTGCCCTTTGAGGAAGAGAAACAGTTATTTTTACCCATCCTTCAACTGCATGGGACTCCCAGGCTCATGCCAAAATGGTTCATCCCAACTGGCCTCTGCAGTGGTCCATAAGCAGCCCTTTAGCTGCACCAATCACCACCACATCGTTTCCAGAGAAACTTAAGGAAAGGCAGCAGTGCTCTCAAACCTGGATAGAAATGTTCATCTAGGTGGCCACTCCTTCACTCGGATATTCTAGCTGAGCATCAGCTTGTACCTTCAAGCACTGGATGTTGACCAGGAGTATGAACCCTGGATAGTTCACTGTCTTGCTTTTCTCCCAGTCCAGAACACCGATTCCAGTCAGCATAGCCCTCCTCCCCTCCTATTTCACCCAGATCATTCCGCAGAGATCATTCCCCCTCTGTGACTCCCTCATTGGGTCCACACCTCCCCCCCTCAGCCCCCCCACCAACACACCCTCCCCTGCTGCGGCAGGAGATGTAAAACCTGCGCCCTCACCTCCATCCAAGGCCCCAAAGGATCCTTCCACATCCGGCAGGGATTTTCCTGCACATCCAAACACCTCACCTACTGTGTCCGCTGCTCTCGATGTGGTCTCCTCTACATTGGGGAGGCAGGGCGCCAACTTGCGGAACGTTTCAGACAACGTCTCTGGGACACACGCACCAATCAACCCCACCGCCCTGTGGCCGACCAGTTCAACTCCCCCTTCCCACTCCACCAAGGGCATGCAAGTCCGAGGCTGCCTCCCCAACCAAATCCAAGCCACCCTTCAGCTGGAGGAAGAACGCCTCATCTTCCACCTTGGGACCCTCCAACTGCACAGCATCAATGTGGGTTTCAGCAGTTTCCTTATCTCCCCTCCCCCACCTTATTCCCAGATCCAACTGTCCCACCTGTCCATTTTCCTTCCCACCTATCTTCTCTGCGATAGGTTAGTGGGGGGTGCAATCATCCCCCATCTCCTATCTATCTCTCAGCCCCCTTTCTCCTCCCACATTCCTGATGAAGGGTTTTTTTTTGCCCGAAACGTCGATGTTCCTGCTCCCCGGATGCTGCCTGACCTGCTGGGGTATTCCAGCGCCACACTTTTTGACCCACCCAGACTGTTGCCTGCCTTGGTTGCCTGAACTTGGGGCACTAAGCTGACAGGCAGAGTACAGGTTCGGTATCCCCTGAAACGTCCATACCCCCTGTTGGTCAGGCAGCATCCCGATTTGGTCCCGCTGGTTGTGGCTGCGTCTCGTGACCCCCACGAACCCTAACCAGAAGGAGGCTGATTAACAGCACTCAACTTGGGATTGGTTTTACCCAGAGTTATTCTGCCCACAGCAATCTGTTAGTCACTGCCTTGGCTGGAGAACTCGTACTGCTTTATAGGGGTGGCATTGTCATAGTTTCGCTCATGAGCGAACTATTTGTGCTATTTAAGTTGAATCTATTTATTGCAGTGTGTTCAAGTAGAATGTGCAAACACTTTAGACGCATGTCCCGCCCGATTCGAGAACAGCATCTTCCTCGTTGTTAGAACTCTGAAATTTTAGATTTAATGTTGCCCTCTGTACACCTTCCCTGCCACTGTAACATTTGTATTGCTCGCTCTGTTTTATTACTCCTGACGCACTTTGTATGGTATAATGTGCCGGAACTGCACCCAAAACAAAACTTTTCACTGTATCTCAGTACGTGTGACAATAATAAATCAAATCAGATGGGCTCTGAACTCTTCACCGCAGTGCTCTGTTTAAATAGATTCTGTAGACTGTTTAAAGTGCTGTTTAAACAAAGTCTGTAAACTGTTTACTGTAATGTGCTGTTTAAATAGACTAGACTGTGGTGATGTGTTGTTCAAGTATGTGTCAAATGGTCTCGGTAAGCTTTTTTTTTAAAATCAGTTTGCTGTTTAAATAGAGTTTGTAGACTATTGTAGATTGTATTGTAGTTTAACCAGACTTTGGGCTGCCAAAGTGCTATATTTAACAGATTCTGTAGCGTGCTGCCTCTGTTAACGTGGTGTTTGCATGGACTCGGCACACTGCTTTAGTGCACACTGTTTAGTGCAGTGTTGGAGACACTGGAGACGGTTTGTTGGAATGCGCTGTTTAAATTTTTGTTTCATTCTTGCGTGGAATGTGAACGGTTGCTGGCCGTTTCTCGTTGTCCTCGAACAGAGTGAGTTCATTTCAGTTAAGAGTCAACTACGTTACTGTGAGGTCTGGAGTCGTGTGTAAGCGAAACCCAGTAAGGACACAAGAGTTCCTTCCCCAAAGACCATCAGTGAACCAGATGGGTTCTTCTGACAATTGACCGTGGTTCTGCAGTTGCTAGTCAGACGAGCTTTTAATTCCAGCTTTAATCAAATTCACCCACTGCTCAGAACATCAGCCTGGCCCTCTGGTTTACTGAGCCTGTGACATAACCACCACAATACCGCCACTTCTCCTTATATATATCCTGGAGACTCTTTGTTGTCATTGAATTGGACTTCTAGACCATTTGCTGTAATGCATGTTGTAACAGGCTCCGTAGACTGGTATTATGTCCTGTTTAAATATTCCCAGCTGTACTGGGATGCTAACTGGCGCTGTGCAGATATATCTGTTGCTGTGTGTCAATGAAGTCGGTGGTTTTCTGTAGAGAGCCTGCTGTGAGCCCTGCATCTCAGCTTGGTTGACTCGCTGGTCCCAGACACATTGCCATTTTATTTGGGGTGACCACAGTCAACTTCATTTCTTCATAAGTGAGGCAGCATGGTGGCTCAGTGGGTTAGCACTGCTGCCTCACAGCACCAGGGTCCCGGGTTCAATTCCAGCCTCGGGTGACTGTCTGTGTGGAGTTTGCACATTCTCCCCTTGTCTGCATGGTTTTGCTCCGGGTGCTCTGGTTTCCTCCCACAGTCCAAATGTGCAGGTTCGGGCGGATTGTCCGTGCTAAATTGCCCGTGCTAAATTGCCCGTAGTGTTAGGTGCGTTAGTCAGAGGGAAATGGGTCTGGGTGGGTTGCTCTTCAGAGGATCGGTGTGGACTGGTTGGGCTGAAGGGCCTGTTTCCACACTGTAGGGAATCTAATCTAATCTAAAGTCCATTTGTAAGACTCAGGTTCTCTCTCTCTCTCTCTCTCTCTCTCTCTCTCCTGTAGGGTACGTTCGCTGGGATACTCATAGGACTTGCCCAGCTCAACTGCTCCGAACTGAAGCTGAAGAGACTGTGCTGTAGACATGGGTAAGTGACATTCTGGGAACAGGCGAGTCTCTTTGGAGCCTCTGATCTGCCCGCAGCACTTCCCTGCCTTCTTCCCGGAATCCCCGCTTTATTTTGCCAAGTACACTGCCGTGCATGCAGGCACCATTGCCAAGCTCAGTGCTGTGACCCCTGTGAAGTCTTTTACATTTACTCCCATTAACTAAACCCCTTCCCATTCACTCCCATTGTACACAATCCCAATGGACCCAAACCCCTTCCCATTCACGCCCGTTGTACACAATCCCAATGGACCCAAACCCCTTCCCATTCACGCCCGTTGTACACAATCCCAATGGTCCCAAACCCCTTCCCATTTCCTCCCATTGTACACAATCCCAGTGGACTCAAACCTCTTCTTATTCACTACCATTGTCTCCAATCCCAGTGGACCCAAACCCCTTCCCTTTAACTCCCATTGTACACAATCCCAGTGGACCCAAACCCTTCCCATTCACTCCATTGTACACAATTCCAGTGGACCCAAACCCCTTCTCATTCACTACCATTGTCTCCAATCCCAGAGGACCCAAACCCCTTCCATTTTACTCCCATTGTACACAATCCCAATCGACCCAATCCCCTTCCCATTCACTCCCACTGTACTCAATCCCCAATGGACCCAAACCCCTTTGCTTTTACTCCCATTGTACACAATCCCAGTGGACCCAAACCCCTTCCCATTCACTCCCATTGTACACAATCCCAATGGATCCAAACCTCTTCCCATTCACTCCCATTGTACACAATCCCAAACCCCTTCCCATTCACTCCCATTGTACACAATCCCAAACCCCTTCCCATTCACTCCCATTGTACACAATCCCAACGGACCCAAACCCCTTCCCTTTCACTCCCATTGTACACAATCCCAAAGCCCTTCCCATTCACTCCCATTGTACACAATCCCAATGGACCCAAACCCCTTCCCTTTCACTCCCATTGTACACAATCCCAAACCCTTTCCCATTCACTCCCATTGTACACAATCCCAATCCCCTTCCCACTCACTCCCATTGTACACAATCCCAGTGGACCCAGACCCCTTCCCATTCACTCCCATTGTACACAATCCCAATGGACCCAAACCCCTTCCCTTTCACTCCCATTGTACACAATCCCAGTGGACCCAGACCCCTTCCCATTCACTCCCATTGTACACAATCCCAATGGACCCAAACCCCTTCCCATTCACTCCCATTGTACACAATCCCAATGGACCCAAACCCCTTCCCTTTCACTCCCATTGTACACAATCCCAATCCCCTTCCCACTCGCTCCCATTGTACACAATCCCAATGGACCCAAACCCCTTCCCTTTCACTCCCATTGTACACAATCCCCAATGGACCCAAACCCCTTCCCTTTCACTCCCATTGTATACAATCTCAATGGACCCAAACCCCTTCCCATTCCCTCCCATTGTCTCCAATCCCAGTGGACCCAAACCCCTTCCCATTGTACGCAAACCCAATTGGCCCAAACTCCTTCGCATTCATTCCCATTGTACACAATCCCAATGGACCCAAACCCCTTCCCATTCACTCCCACTGTACACAATCCCAATGGACCCAAACCCCTTCCCATTCACTCCCATTGTACACAATCCCAATGGACCCAAACCCCTTCCCATTCCCTCCCATTGTCTCCAATCCCAGTGGACCCAAACCCCTTCCCATTGTACGCAAACCCAATTGGCCCAAACTCCTTTGCATTCATTCCCATTGTACACAATCCCAATGGACCCAAACCCCTTCCCATTCACTCTCATTGTACACAATCCCAGTGGACCCAAACCCCTTCCCATTCACTCCCATTGTACACAATCCCAATGGATCCAAACCCCTTCCCATTCACTCCCATTGTACACAATCCCAAACCCCTTCCCATTCACTCCCATTGTACACAATCCCAGTGGACCCAAACTCCTTCCCTTTTACTCCCATTGTACACAATCCCAATGGACCCAAACCCATTCCCATTCTCTCCCATTGTACATAATCCCAGTTGATCACATACCTTCCCGTTCACTCCCATTGTACACCGTCTCACTGGTCCATACCCTCTTCACATTGCATACAATCCCAGTGTACCTTTTGACTGTATCTACCTTGTGCAGAGGGAGCTTTAATTCATCCCTAGTCATATGCTGTATTTGCCCATGATGTGTTGGATTGGAGACAGTGTTGAGAAAGCGTTTGTGAAGTTAGGACCAAACGCTAGAGAAGGTTTCCCAATTTGTCACAGGAAACCACTGAAATCTTGAAACTGCCAGGTGAGGAGGAGTCAACTGGTTCCTGTTCTTTATTCACCCAGCCCTTTGGTTAGTCACAGCAAAGTTATTATGTGAAGGATGTCTTTCCTTGAGTATCTTTCTCAACGACCCAACTTATTTACCAGAAGGAGTCAATTTAATCAGGCCGTCTTGAATTACGAAAGAGCAAGTTTATTAATTATCGCAAATGAGAATAAAAACTAACGTAGCACGTAAACACAAAGATTATAGATAAGTGAGTCTAGAATGTTAAAAGGTGAAAACGAAAAATATGGTGGGACAGGTCAGTGTTCACAGAAAGCAGACAGGTTCAATATCATGGCTGTGGAGGTTATGTAGATGTTGGTGGTTCAATTGTTGGTTTCAAGATTCTTCTGTAGGCAAATTGAAGTTCATTCATCTTTCCTTTTTTAAAAAAAAGCTGGCTTGCAGCTCTCAGAGTGAGAGTCTCTCTTTACCTGCAATGCAAGGGTAACTGAAATATCGTTCTTCACCTGTGGCACCACAGCAATGCTGACTCTCGCGCTGAAGCTGGTGCACACGAGAGCATCATTCCCACAGGTCCACTCCAGCAGAGTTGAAACTTGCTTGTTAAACCAACTCTGTGTTTGATAAAGTGCTGCACCAAAGGTTAATTCACAAGGTTGGATCATATGGGATTAGAGGCAACTTACTAGCCTGGATATTTGACTGGCTGATGGGCAGAGACAGCGAGTCAGGGTAAATGGGATCTTTTCTGGATGGCAAGATGTAACGAGTGGGGTGCCACAGGGTTTGGTCCTTGGACCCCCAGCTATTTACAAGCTGCATTAATGATTTGGATACAGAGATAGAAGGCTCTATTGCAATAGTTGCGGATGACACCGAAACAGGCAGGACGGTAAATTGCAATGAGGAAGTAAGAACCGGAGGAAGGAATGGGTATAGATAGGTTAGGAGAGTGGGCCAAAATGTGGCAGGTGGAGTTTAACCTGAACAAGTGTGCATCTTGGCTGAACAAATGGGAAGACGACCTCTTACCTAGATGGGGAGAGACTTCGGGGAGCTCCCTTGCAGAGGGAGCTGGGTGTCCTTGTTCATGGGTCACAGAAAACTAGCAGCAGATAATAAAGGTAGCAAATGGAACGTTAGCTTTTATGAGGTAAGGATGCATTGTTGCACCTACACAAGGCATTGGTGAGACCGTACCGGGAGTATTATGCACCGTTTTGGTCCCCTTATTTGAGGAAAGATGTTGTGGCATTGGAGGCAGTTCAGAGAAGATTCACCAGACTGATTCCAGACATGAGGGGTTTGTCGTATGAAGAGAGATTGAACAGTTGAGGCCTGTACACTCTGGAATTTAGGGGGATCAAATTGAGCTGTTCGCGAGAATGAAAGGTGTGGGCAAAATCGACGTGGAGTGGATGCTGCCTCTTGTTGGGCATTCTAGGACGAGAGGTTACGACCTTAGGATAAGGGGCTAGCGAATTTAAAACCGAGCTGAGGAGAAACTGTTTCTCCCAAAGGGTTGTGAATCTGTGGCGCTCCCTACCCCAACCTGCGGTGGATGCTGGGATAGCGCGTACATTTAAGGAGGGGTTAGACAGATTTTTAATTGGGTAATGGGTTGAAAGGTTATAGGGAGAAGGCAGGGAAATGAGAGGGAAGAGCGTTATCAGTCACGATCGAACGGCGGAGCATTCAGGATGGGCCAAATGGCCTCATTCTGCTCCTAGATCATATGAACGTGTGAACCGTCCCTGGAGGGTAAAACAGACTGGTCTGCAAGAGATGGTTTTCTTGACTGAGAGTGGGTAGCAGAGAGTGGGAGTCATCTCTCCCTGTTTGAAGTGCCTGTGATCTTTCACGTGCCACATTCCATTGGCTTCACACAGGACTTTGCCAGGCAGTCAGTGAATATTAATCAGCAGTTTTTCTGAGCAGTGCACCTTCTGAAAACAACACATTTTGGAACTAAAACTAAAAGAACATTTATAATTAGTGTTCTGATTCACCCCCATAACATGGTCTAACACATCACTATCACTATCACTATCACTGTCCCTGTCCCTGTCCTGGGAGTGATTGATGGGGACGGTTTTGAGGAGCTTTACTTATGGTTTATAAATGTAGAGAGAGCTTTACTCTGTATCTAACCCCGTGCTGTCCCTGTCCTGGGAATGCTTGATGGGGGACAGTGTAGAGAGACCTTTACTCTGTATCTAACCCCGCGCTGTCCCTGTCCCGGGGAGTGTTTGATGGGGGGACAGTGTAGAGGGAGCTTTACTCTGTATCTAACCCCGTGCTGTCCCCGTCCTGGGGAGTGTTTGATGGGGGACAGTGTAGAGGGAGCTTTACTCTGTATCTAACCCCGTGCTGTCCCTGTCCTGGGGAGTGTTTGATGGGGGACAGTGTAGAGAGAGCTTTACTCTGTATCTAACCCCGTGCTGTCCCTGTCCTGGGGAGTGTTTGATGGGGGACAGTGTAGAGGGAGCTTTACTCTGTATCTAACCCTGTGCTGTCCCTGTCCTGGGGGGTTGTTTGATGGGGGGACAGTGTAGAGGGAGCTTTACTCTGTATCTAACCCCGCGCTGTCCCTGTCCCGGGGAGTGTTTGATGGGGGGACAGTGTAGAGGGAGCTTTACTCTGTATCTAACCCCGTGCTGTCCCCGTCCTGGGGAGTGTTTGATGGGGGACAGTGTAGAGGGAGCTTTACTCTGTATCTAACCCCGTGCTGTCCCTGTCCTGGGGAGTGTTTGATGGGGGACAGTGTAGAGAGAGCTTTACTCTGTATCTAACCCCGTGCTGTCCCTGTCCTGGGGAGTGTTTGATGGGGGACAGTGTAGAGGGAGCTTTACTCTGTATCTAACCCTGTGCTGTCCCTGTCCTGGGGGGTTGTTTGATGGGGGGACAGTGTAGAGGGAGCTTTACTCTGTATCTAACCCCGTGCTGTCCCTGTCCTGGGGGGTTGTTTGATGGGGGGACAGTGTAGAGGGAGCTTTACTCTGTATCTAACCCCGTGCTGTCCCTGTCCTGGGGAGTGTTTGATGCGGGACAGTGTAGAGAGAGCTTTACTCTGTATCTAACCCCGTGCTGTCCCCGTCCTGGGGAGTGTTTGATGGGGGACAGTGTAGAGAGAGCTTTACTCTGTATCTAACCCCGTGCTGTCCCTGTCCTGGGGAGTGTTTGATGGGGGACAGTGTAGAGGGAGCTTTACTCTGTATCTAACCCTGTGCTGTCCCTGTCCTGGGGGGTTGTTTGATGGGGGGACAGTGTAGAGGGAGCTTTACTCTGTATCTAACCCCGTGCTGTCCCTGTCCTGGGGGGTTGTTTGATGGGGGGACAGTGTAGAGGGAGCTTTACTCTGTATCTAACCCCGTGCTGTCCCTGTCCTGGGGAGTGTTTGATGCGGGACAGTGTAGAGAGAGCTTTACTCTGTATCTAACCCCGTGCTGTCCCCGTCCTGGGGAGTGTTTGATGGGGGACAGTGTAGAGGAAGCTTTACTCTGTATCTAACCCCGTGCTGTCCCTGTCCTGGGGAGTGTTTGATGGGGGACAATGTAGAGGAAGCTTTACTCTGTATCTAACCCCGTGCTGTCCCTGTCCTGGGGAGTGTTTGATAGGGACAGTGTAGAGGAGCTTTACTCTGTATCTAACCCCGTGCTGACCCTGTCCTGGGGAGTGTTTGATAGGGGGACAGTGTAGAGGAAGCTTTACTCTGTATCGAACCCCGTGCTGACCCTGTCCTGGGGAGTGTTTGATGGGGGACAGTGTAGAGGGAGCTTTACTCTGTATCTAACCCCGTGCTGTCCCTGTCCTGGGGAGTGTTTGATGGGGGACAGTGTAGAGGAGCTTTACTCTGTATCTAACCCCGTGCTGACCCTGTCCTGGGGAGTGTTTGATGGGGGACAGTGTAGATGGAGCTTTACGCTGTATCTAACCCCGTACTGTCCCTGTCCTGGGGAGGGTTTGATGGGGGACAGTGTAGAGGGAGCTTTACTCTGTATCTAACCCCGTGCTGTCCCTGTCCTGGGGAGTGTTTGATGGGGGACAGTGTAGAGGAGCTTTACTCTGTATCTAACCCCGTGCTGTCCCTGTCCTGGGAAGTGTTTGATGGGGGACAGTGTAGAGGGAGCTTTACTCTGTAGCTAACCCCGTGCTGACCCTGTCCTGGGGAGTGTTTGATAGGGGGACAGTGTAGAGGAAGCTTTACTCTGTATCTAACCCCGTGCTGTCCCTGTCCTGGGGAGTGTTTGATGGGGGACAGTGTAGAGGGAGCTTTACTCTGTATCTAACCCCGTGCTGTCCCTGTCCTGGGGAGTGTTTGATGCGGGACAGTGTAGAGGAAGCTTTACTCTGTATCGAACCCCGTGCTGACCCTGTCCTGGGGAATGTTTGATGGGGGACAGTGTAGAGGGAGCTTTACTCTGTACCTAACCCCGTGCTGACCCTGTCCTGGGGAGTGTTTGATGGGGAGAAAGTGAGGACTGCAGATACTGGAGATCAGAGCTGAAAAATGTGTTGCTGGAAAAGCGCAGCAGGTCAGGCAGCATCCAAAGAGCAGAGCAGCATTCCTGAAGAAGGGCTTATGCCCAAAACGTCAATTCTCCTGCTCCTTGGATGCTGCCTGAACTGCTGCGCTTTTCCAGCAACACATTTTCAGCTCAGAGAGTGTTTGATGGGGGACAGTGTAGAGGGAGCTTTACTCTGTATCTAACCCCGTGCTGTCCCTGTCCTGGGGAGTGTTTGATGGGGGACAGTGTAGAGGAAGCTTTACTCTGTATCTGTCCCTGTCCTGGGGAGTGTTTGATGGGGGACAGTGTAGAGGGAGCTTTACTCTGTATCTAACCCCGTGCTGTCCCTGTCATGGGGAGTGTTTGATGGGGGGGACAGTGTAGAGGGAGCTTTACTCTGTATCTAACCCCGTGCTGTCCTGAGTGTATGAGCCTTGGCTACAGGCGCCAATTGCCTGAGCCCCCCTCATTCTGAAGCACAAACATCATTCTGGAAGGTACTGTGTGGACGGCTGAAGCAGCTCATTTTCCAGGAAGGAATTGTGTCCGTGGGCTCAGAGACCTGGGGCCCTTTGCATTCTGCGAAAGAAAATCATTATGTAACTGACGAAATGTCAGTCGAGACAATCCGTGAAGTGTTTTTTCTCCTGACTCAGTGTCTAAGCCCAACATCAGCCCAAAGGGCATCTTTGTTGGTGTATGGTCTCGCTCTGTTCTCACACAGAGAGCCCAGTCAAAGTGCAGTTAGAGTCCAGAAGCTGTCCTGACACGCGATCAGCATCAAGAACAATGGCAGCTTCCGACAGTGAGTCCCTCTTTAAAACGCCTGCGGATATCAACTGATCAGGGATGTCCTGTTCTGACCTAAGCACCATTTGATCCCTCAATCGGGTGCTGGCTCTCTGTGAAAGAGCTGGGCAGTTTATCCCTTGCACAATTCCTTCTTGACTGCTTCCACCAGGCAGTGTGTCCCAGCGTTTAAAAAGCCAGTCACCTCACATCCTGTCTGAGCCCTTTGCCAGTCTCCTGAGATCCCTGTCCGTCTCGTTAAGGACTCCTCCTGGGAACGCGTCCTCCTCCAGTTGAAATGGAAGACCCTCGTTCAAGTCACCACCTTCGAATTGCATTTGAACCTGTTTTCGGAAGGTTCCCTGGGGTAAAGGACCTCGCCTCTGAGAAAGTTAGCTGGACAAGTTTTAGACCATCAGAAATAGGAGCAGGACTGGGCCCGACCTGCCAGTCAGCAGGATCGTGGACGCTCCCAGGTCCACGTTCCCAGTCGTATCCCCAGAATCTGTCCACCTCAGCCTTAAGTATACACACGGGGTCAGCCCCCACACCTCTCCGAGGCAAGGCGTTCCTGAGAGTGTCAAACCTTTTGGGAGAGAAAATTTCCTCTTCATCGGGCCTGTAGACAGTGGATCTTCGAAGAATGGGGTACTCTTACCGAAACGAGCAAGACTCTGCAGGGCATGATAGAGTAAGTGCTGGGAGGATGTCTGGGCGGTTTGAGTTAAGGGGGAGGGGTCAGTGCAAGAATAGGAGGTCTCCCAATTAACTCGGAGAGCAGGAGAGTTATTTTCTGAGGTTCATTATTGGAATCCTTCCCCCCGCCCCAAGAGAATGCGAGAGACTGAATTGACTCATGTACTCGTTCATGGCATGGATGAGTTCGGCAACGAGGTGGAGGACCAAGGGATTTAGGGAAGCCAAGAGCCTCGAGTTGAGAGCTCAAGCGGGTTGTCTGACTGAATACTGGAGCAGAGTTGCGGGCCCAAGGTAGCTTGGCTCCTCATCTTTCGGTACGTATTTGCTCCATCAGACCACTCTGGGATTTCGAAAGCCTCTGTCAGAGCTCCATCCAACCTTCTCCCGTATTCGTAGAGCTGTAGACTTATACGGCACGGAAACAAACCCTTTGGTCCCAACTCTCAACACCAACCAGATATCCTGAATTAACCTAGTCCCATTTGCCAGCATTTGGCACATATCCCTCTCAACCCTTCCTGCTCATCCCCAGATACTGTTTCTGCCTGATTACAGTTGGTGGGGGCGGGTAGTCACTCTGCCTGTGTGAGTGGAATTGGGTACAGTTGCTCTGTGTCAGCGGGGGGGGGGGGGAGGGGGGGTGTACAGTCACTCTGCTTGTGTCAGTGGGGGTGGGTGGGGGTACACTCACTCTGCTTGTGTCAGCAGGGGGTGGGGGTGTACAGTCGCTCTGCTTGTGTCAGCGGGGGGTGGGGGTGTACAGTCGCTCTGCTTGTGTCAGCGGGGGGTGGGTGGGGGTACAGTTGCTCTGCTTGTGTCAGCGTGGGGGTGAGGGTGTACAGTCGCTCTGCTTGTGTCAGCAGGGGGGGTGAGGGTGTACAGTCGCTCTGCCTGTGTCAGCGGGGGGTGGGTGGGGGTACAGTCGCTCTGCTTGTGTCAGCGGGGGGGTGAGGGTGTACAGTCGCTCTGCTTGTGTCAGCGGGGGGGGTGAGGTGTACAGTCGCTCTGCCTGTGTCCGCGGGGGGTTGGGGGTGTACAGTCGCTCTGCCTGTGTCAGCGGGGGGTTGGGGGTGTACAGTCGCTCTGCCTGTGTCAGCCGGGGCGGGGGGGGGGTGTGGTGAGGGTGTACAATCGCTCTGCCTGTGTCAGCGGGGGGTTTGGGGTGTACAGTTGCTCTGCCTGTGTCAGCGGGGGGTTGGGGGTGTACAGTCGCTCTGCCTGTGTCCGTGGGGGGTTGGGGGTGTACAGTCGCTCTGCCTGTGTCAGCGGGGGGTTGGGGGTGTACAGTCGCTCTGCCTGTGTCAGCCAGGGCGGGGGGGGGGGGGGCGGTGAGGGTGTACAGTCGCTCTGCCTGTGTCCGCGGGGAATTGGGGGTGTACAGTCGCACTGCCTGTGTCAACGGGGCGTTGGGGGTGTACAGTCGCTCTGCCTGTGTCAGCCGGGGCGGGGTGTGTGTGTGGTGAGGGTGTACAGTCGCTCTGCCTGTGTCAGCGGTGGGGGGGGGGGGGGGTGTACAGTCGCTCTGCCTGTGTCCGCGGGGGGTTGGGGGTGTACAGTCGCTCTGCCTGTGTCCGCGGGGGGTTGGGGGTGTACAGTCGCTCTGCCTGTGTCAGCCGGGGCGGGGGGGGCTGTGGTGAGGGTGTACAGTCGCTCTGCCTGTGTCAGCGGGGGGGTTGGGGGTGTACAGTTGCTCTGCCTGTGTCCGTGGGGGGTTGGGGGTGTACAGTCGCTCTGCCTGTGTCAGCGGTGGGGGAGGGGGGGTGTACAGTCGCTCTGCCTGTGTCCGCGGGGGGTTGGGGGTGTACAGTCGCTCTGCCTGTGTCCGCGGGGGGTTGGGGGTGTACAGTCGCTCTGCCTGTGTCAGCCGGGGCGGGGGGGGTGTGTGGTGAGGGTGTACAGTCGCTCTGCCTGTGTCCGCGGGGGGTTGGGGGTGTACAGTCGCTCTGCCTGTGTCCGCGGGGGGTTGGGGGTGTACAGTCGCTCTGCCTGTGTCAGCCGGGGCGGGGGGGGGTGTGTGGTGAGGGTGTACAGTCGCTCTGCCTGTGTCCGCGGGGGGTTGGGGGTGTACAGTCGCTCTGCCTGTGTCCGCGGGGGGTTGGGGGTGTACAGTCGCTCTGCCTGTGTCCGCGGGGGGTTGGGGGTGTACAGTCACTCTGCCTGTGTCCGCGGGGGGTTGGGGGTGTACAGTCGCTCTGCCTGTGTCCACGGGGGGTTGGGGGTGTACAGTCACTCTGCCTGTGTCCACGGGGGGTTGGGGGTGTACAGTCACTCTGCCTGTGTCCGCGGGGGGTTGGGGGTGTACAGTCGCTCTGCCTGTGTCAGCGGGGGGTGGGTGGGGGTACGGGCCAGCTGCTGACATCCCTGCCCTTGCTGCGCCCATGCCTTTGGTCTCTCCAGTCCAGACTGTCCACCTGCGCAGGATCAGACCCCGCTATCGGAGGGCAGTGCGCTGGGAGGTCGCGTGTTGGTTCGGTGGGGAGATGCTTGGCTCGCTGGGACCCTACGTTCCCCCCCCCCTCCCCCCTCCTCCCCCCGGGAGCAGAGTCACGTCATTCCCCCGCCCCACTTG
The DNA here is from genome assembly GCF_047496795.1 of Chiloscyllium punctatum. Lineage (NCBI taxonomy): Eukaryota > Metazoa > Chordata > Chondrichthyes > Orectolobiformes > Hemiscylliidae > Chiloscyllium > Chiloscyllium punctatum. The sequence goes on from NC_092769.1 coordinate 67,968,846, forward strand.
TCTACCGCCAGCTGGTCTGTGGGAGATCAGTGAGCTTTTGTAAGGCCATGGGTTGGAGTGTGCATTGACGGGAGCAGCCACCTCCCACATAGCTGTGGTCCTGTCCTCCAAGGGCAACATTCTGACCTTTGCCAGCTGAACCCCGTAACGTGGATAACATCGACCCCACGGAGTATGGCAACACACAGACACCCTGACTGCTTCAAGGAACCGGGGCAGTTTAGAATTAAGGTGATTTGTGCCACGTAACTACTTCTGCTTCTCCTGTGACCCTGCATGGCTGTGCAATGATCCAGTTGGTTACTGCGCCTGCTGAGTTACAACCCGTTCTTTTAGCTCTGTGCGAGCGATTGCATCCACAAAGTGAATTCCCACCAGGGTCGGTGCGTCCTGCGGGGCACGGGGAAACGAGAGACCACTGGCCGTGTGTACTGGCTCCACACCTGCACCCCCCCACCTCCCCGCTCACAGCCGGTGGGCCGACACCAGCAGCTGCCTGTCGCCTGTTCCGCTCAACGTAACCTTCTCCCCCCACCCCCCCCCCCCCCCCCCCCCACCCCTTGTGATTTTCACAGTCTGCTCGGGGTGGACAAGGTGATCAACTACGCCCTGAACGAGTGGCTGAACGACATCAGGAAGAACCAGCTGCCGGGAATCCTCGGAGGCGTGGGCCCCATGCATTCAGTGGTGCAGCTGTGTAAGTAGCGGGGGGGGGGGGGGTGTGTGATCAGGAAGGGAGCGCGGATTCCCCTACTCCCACTTCTTCCCGCATCGCTCCTGATGGCACGTTGTGCCCGCCCCGCCCCAGCCGTCAGGTGCATGGGAGGTGGCGAGGCCACACACAGTTGAATAGCCTCAAGGTGTGAATGTCGGCCATGGTCGGTGGGCTTCAGCCACAGGCCTGGTACTGCACTGAGACGCGGCTGGGAAAGAAGATGGGAAAGTGCTGTCCCTGATCTGGGGAGTGTTTGATGGGGGACAGTGTAGAGGGAGCTTTACTCTGTATCTAACCCCGTGCTGTCCCTGTCCTGGGGAGTGTTTGATGGGGGACAGTATAGAGGGAGCTGTACTCTATGACCCACCCTTTCCTGGGGGTGTTTGATCGGGGGGGACAGTGTAGAGGGAGCTGTACTCTATGACCCACCCGTTCCTGGGGGTGTTTGATCAGGGGGACAGTGTAGAGGGAGCTGGGTGTTTGATCAGGGGGACAGTGTAGAGGGAGCTGTACCCTATGACCCACCCGTTCCTGGGGGTGTTTGATCGGGGGGGACAGTGTAGAGGGAGTTGTACTCTATGACCCACCCGTTCCTGGGAGTGTTTGATCAGGGGGACAGTGTAGAGGGAGTTGTACTCTATGACCCACCCGTTCCTGGGAGTGTTTGATCAGGGGGACAGTGTAGAGGGAGTTGTACTCTATGACCCACCCGTTCCTGGGGGTGTTTGATCAGGGGGACAGTGTAGAGGGAGCTGTACCCTATGACCCACCCGTTCCTGGGGGTGTTTGATCGGGGGGGACAGTGTAGAGGGAGCTGTACTCTATGACCCACCCGTTCCTGGGGGTGTTTGATCAGGGGGACAGTGCCGCAGACCCTCCCGTTGTTTTGAGCCTGTTTCTCGAGCCTTTGTTACTTGTTTCTCAGCTGCAGTAGCTGGCAGCAGTGCTGTGACTAACTGGCATCTCTGTTTGTGCACAGTTCACGGCCTCAGGGATCTCTTCTGGCTGCCAATCGAACAGTATCGGAAAGACGGGCGTATTATCCGGGGCCTGCAGCGAGGGGCTGCATCCTTTGGGACCTCTACCGCCTCTGCAGCTTTGGAACTGAGCAACCGGCTGGTGCAGGCCATCCAGGTAAACCTGTGTACAGCACCCCCCCCGGGTCATTCAGGTAAACCTGCGTACAGCACCCTCCTGGGTCATCCAGGTAAGCCTGTGTACAGCACCCCCCTGGGTCATTCAGGTAAACCTGTGTACAGCACCCCCCCTGGGTCATCCAGGTAAACCTGTGTACAGCACCCCCCCTGGGCCATCCAGGTAAACCTGCGTACAGCACCCCCCCTGGGCCATCCAGGTAAACCTGTGTACAGCACCCCCCTGGGTCATCGAGGTAAGCCTGTGTACAGCACCCCCCTGGGTCATCGAGGTAAGCCTGTGTACAGCACCCCCCAGTTCATCCAGGTAAGTCTGTGTACAGCACCCTCCTGGGTCATCCAGGTAAGTCTGTGTACAGCACCCCCCTGGGCCATCGTGGTAAACCTGTGTACAGCACCCCCCAGTTCATCCAGGTAAGTCTGTGTACAGCACCCTCCTGGGTCATCCAGGTAAGTCTGTGTACAGCACCCCCCTGGGCCATCGTGGTAAACCTGTGTACAGCACCCCCCAGTTCATCCAGGTAAGTCTGTGTACAGCACCCCCCGGGCCATCCAGGTAAACCTGTGTACAGCACCCCCCTGGGTCATCGACGTAAGCCTGTGTACAGCACCCCCCTGGGCCATCCAGGTAAGCCTGTGTACAGCACCCTCCTGGGTCATCCAGGTAAACCTGTGTACAGCACCCCCCTGGGTCTTCCAGGTAAACCTGTGTACAGCACCCCCCTGGGCCATCCAGGTAAACCTGCGTACAGCACCCCCCAGTTCATCCAGGTAAGCCTGTGGAAAGCCCCCCCTGGGCCATCCAGGTGAGCCCATCCACCCCCCCGATCGAATAGCTGTCCCACCCGGTTCAGCCTGGCTGAGGGAATTGGCGCTTTTGCAACCTCAGCTGGGCCGGGCTGCCGGCCTGGGAAGGTGCAGCACGCACTATCTCCCTGAGGTAAATGCTCCCTCCAATTCCGGCCTGTTTTCCACTGCCACTGAAGACCTCAGGGTCTGGTGGAAGTCCCTGGAACCTCCTGACGTCTGAAGACAGCTATCCCCTGCTTTTCGAAAGTTCGCTGTGTCCCTTTGTGTTTGCGAAAGACCGTACCTGTTTTTGCTCACCGGAAAGAAATCTGCAGAGGACTTTCGCTTTCATGAGAAAGGGTTAAAAATCACCCCACACCAGGTTCTAGTCCACCTGGTTTATTTGGATGCACTAGCTTTCGGGACGCTGCTCCTTCATCAGGTGGTTGTGGAGAATAACATTGTAAAACTTAACAAACAGTCCCGGTCTTTCTCAGTATATAATTTCAGTTACATCACACTGTAAACATTTGCGATAAATTCCGTGTCTTGCGATCTTATTCTCCACAACCACCTGATGAAGGAGCAGCTCGTGCTTCCAAATAAACCCTGTTGGACTGTAACCTGGCGTTGTGTGATTTTTAATTTTGTCCACCCCCCCCCACCCCATATCATGAGAAAGGGTGAATTTTTGTTCCCATACAAAATAACGCTTCTTCGCTTTACGCCATTTCGGATTCCGAAAGGTTTCACAGGAACGCCCTGCTTTTGGATAGCGGGGGAATACCTATTTCAGTGTAGGAAAGTCTTACCGAAACCGGGAGTGGTGCCGGTGAGATCGATTCTGCAGCGCTGTGAGCAGTTTTGATTCGTATCTAAGGGAGGATCTAATCTCATTGGAGGCCGTTCAAAGAAGATTCATCTTTGTGTACGGTGTTAGAGTCATTGAGGTCTCCAGCGTGGAATCAGGCCTGATTTAAATCACTCAGTTTTCACAATTTAAACTCGTCCCATTACTTGGGTTTGGTCCCTATGCCTCCATACCTATCCCATCCATCGAAATGATGAACTTTGCACGCACATCCACCACTCTGGCAGCCTGTTCCAGACACCCACCACCCTCTGTGTGAAACAATTACCCCTCCGGCCCCTTTCGTATCTCTCGCCTCTCACTTTAAACCTATGCCCTCTAGCCTTTGACACCCCCAGAACGGGGAATAGCTGTCAGCTGTCTACCTCATCTGTGCCCCTCGTGATTTTATCGACCTCTGTAAGGTCACCCCTCAGTCACCCCAGGAAGAGAGTCCCAGCCTATCCAACCTCTCCTCATAACTCAAACCTTCTAGTCCAGGTAACATCCGAGTAAATCCTTTCTGCACTCCTTGTTTAATAAGAAGTTGATAGTAGGGCAACCAAAGGTTAAACAGATTGGGACAATACTCACTGGAGTTTAGAACAGTAAAAGGTGATCCAGTTGAAAAGTCAAGGATTCTTAAGGGTTTTTCCAGGAGAAATGCTGAGAGGATATTTCCCCTCATGGGGCAGTCTAGGACCAGAGGGCAGAGCCTCCGAATTCAGACTGAGATGAGGAGGAATTGCTCCTCTCCAAAGGTTGAGAGTCTTTGGAACTCCTTGCCCCAGAGAGCCTGGGTGGTCAGAGTCCCTGTGTATACTGAAGGTCGGGATCGCGTCCTCGTGTATACGGAAGGCCGAGATAGAGTCCTCGTGTATACGGAAGGCCGAGACCGCGTCCTCGTGTATACTGAAGGTCGGGATCGCGTCCTCGTGTATACTGAAGGCCGAGATAGTGTCCTCGTGTATACTGACGGCCGAGACCGCGTCCTCGTGTATACTGACGGCCGAGACCGCGTCCTCGTGTATACTGACGGCCGAGACCGCGTCCTCGTGTATACTGACGGCCGAGACCGCGTCCTCGTGTATACTGACGGCCGAGACCGCGTCCTCGTGTGTACTGACGGCCGAGACCGCGTCCTCGTGTATACGGAAGGCCGAGATCGCGTCCTCGTGTGTACTGAAGGCCGAGATCGCGTCCTCGTGTGTACTGAAGGCCGAGACAGAGTCCTCGTGTATACTGAAGGCCGAGACCGCGTCCTCGTGTATACTGAAGGCCGAGACCGCGTCCTCGTGTATACTGAAGGCCGAGACCGCGTCCTCGTGTATACTGAAGGCCGAGACCGCGTCCTCGTGTATACTGAAGGCCGAGACCGCGTCCTCGTGTATACTGAAGGCCGAGACCGCGTCCTCGTGTATACTGAAGGCCGAGACCGCGTCCTCGTGTATACTGAAGGCCGAGACCGCGTCCTCGTGTATACTGAAGGCCGAGACCGCGTCCTCGTGTATACTGAAGGCCGAGACCGCGTCCTCGTGTATACTGAAGGCCGAGACCGCGTCCTCGTGTATACTGAAGGCCGAGACCGCGTCCTCGTGTATACTGAAGGCCGAGACCGCGTCCTCGTGTATACTGAAGGCCGAGACCGCGTCCTCGTGTATACTGAAGGCCGAGACCGCGTCCTCGTGTATACTGAAGGCCGAGACCGCGTCCTCGTGTATACTGAAGGCCGAGACCGCGTCCTCGTGTATACTGAAGGCCGAGACCGCGTCCTCGTGTATACTGAAGGCCGAGACCGCGTCCTCGTGTATACTGAAGGCCGAGACCGCGTCCTCGTGTATACTGAAGGCCGAGACCGCGTCCTCGTGTATACTGAAGGCCGAGACCGCGTCCTCGTGTATACTGAAGGCCGAGACCGCGTCCTCGTGTATACTGAAGGCCGAGACCGCGTCCTCGTGAATACTGAAGGCCGAGACCGCGTCCTCGTGAATACTGAAGGCCGAGACCGCGTCCTCGTGTATACGGAAGGCCGAGACCGCGTCCTCGTGTATACGGAAGGCCGAGGTAGAGTCCTTGTGATTATTGAAGGCCGAGATAGATTCTTGATCAGGAGGGGAATCCAGGGTTATGGGCAGGAAAGTGGACATCAGATCGGCCATGATCCTACTGAATATTGGAATAGGCTTGAGGGGCCGAATGGCCTTATGCTCAATGCCTAGTAGAGATTAGATTAGATTCCCTACTGTATGGAAACGGGCCGTTCGGCCCAACAAATCTACACCGACCCTCTGAAGAGAAACCCACCCAGACCCATTCCCCCTGCCCTATATTTACCCTTGACTAATGCACCTAACACTATGGGACAATTTAGCACGGCCAATCCACCCTAACCTGCACATCCCTGGGCACTATGGGACAATTTAGCACAGCCAATCCACCCTAACCTGCACATCCCTGAGCACTATGGGACAATTTAGCACGGCCAATCCACCCTAACCTGCACATCCCTGGACACTATGGGACAATTTAGCACGGCCAATCCACCCTAACCTGCACATCCCTGGGCACTATGGGGCAATTTAGCACGACCAATCCACCCTAACCTGCACATCCCTGGGCACTGTGGGACAATTTAGCACGGCCAATCCACCCGAACCTGCACATCCCTGGACACTATGGGCAATTTAGCACAGCCAATCCACCCTAACCTGCACATCCCTGGACACTATGGGCAATTTAGCATGGCCAATCCACCCGAACCTGCACATCTTTGGATTATGGGAGGAAACTGGGGAGAATTTGCAAACTCCACGTAGACAGTCACCCGAGGCGGGAATCGAACCCAGGACCCTGGCGCTGTGAGGAAGGCAGTGCTAACCACTCAGCCACCATGCTGCCCACCTGCAACTACGAACCTGCCACTTGCAGACCCCAATGCTACACCCGGTCAGTGTGGGGATTGAACCCACGACCTTGGTGTTATTAGCACCACGCTGGAGCCTTCTGAGCTAACCGGCCCACCCTGTTGGGTGTGTTGTTGAGTTGGAGGCTGTCGTTGAGTGGAATCCCCAGTCCTGCGGTCTGACCTGTGATTCCGCACACTCGTTCGATTCTGCAGGAGGCGGTGAACGTTGGTGGGAGGAGTCAGGGGTGGGACGGTGGTTGCTTTTTGACCAGCGAATCGTGTACGACTTGTTTGGTGAGTGATTTGCCCTTTGAGATCAACGGCCCACGGGAGGAAAGGGGAGTCGGGGGAGGAATGGTATCTGCTGTTCGTGACCGGGGGGGGGACCCAAACAGGAATATCACTGGGAGGATGGAGACATTCTTGATGAACAGGGATGTTAACGCACACCTCTGGGGCTCGAACCTAGGGCCTCCTGGCCTCGAGAGAGGGACACTATGACCCGGGAGACTATATCTGACGCCCATGGCCGACCCGCGAAGGGGGGGGGGGGGGGGGGTTGGAGGCTGACGGGAAGGCTCTTTCCGCTGAGCTGAGTGGCCTCCTGTGCTGCAATTACCCGGCGTGACCCGGCTCCTTCCAAAACCCTGGCACTCAGCTCCGCGCACTGCTCTCTGCCGACAGGCCACTGCCGAAACCGTTTACGACATCCTGTCACCGACCCCTCCCGTTACCAAGGCGACAGTGGACAAGAGGTACCTGAGGAAGTACAAGAGGGTACAGCAGCCCGCCGACCTGCGTGAGGGAGTTGCCAAAGCCTACGACACAGTCCGAGAGGTAAGGCAATGAAGTGAGGGGGGCTGGGTGGGAAGTGTGTGTGTGTATATAATATATATGTATACATATGATGGTGTGGGGACTGCTTTATTGTCAAACTCTGCTGTGAGAGGTTGGTTTGTCATGTATTCTTCGGTGGGATGTAGATATCGCCACTTATTTCCTGTCCCTCATTGCAGAGTCATCCCCCAGTGCTATGGGTGTGGACTAGGCTAGATTGGGTAGCCAGGGCAGATTTACCTCCTTCCCTCAAGGGCAGTCATGTACCAAAGGGAGTTTGGGTCCAATCGACCCACAGGTCTGGAGTCACATTGTCGCAGTGCCATTGGAGACTCGACAGACTCGGGCTCCTTACTGTGGAAAAGGAAGGCTGAGAGGGTAACCACACAGGTCATGCTATAGGTCACAAAGGGAGTTGTGACGGGCGAGATCAGTATTAGGAGGTCGTCAATGTAAAATACATCCCTTTCAGGGGCAGTTCCTCCCCTCTGAGAGCGGGGGGCCAGTGTGAAGTCTACTCCCACCGAGGGTGTTGGGTTAAAGATCAGTTTGGGACGGGAAGGGGAAGCTGAATAAAGCCATGAGGGAGATAGGATAGGACAATAGGGTGATGGGGTGTGATGGAGATCAGGGAATAGGGGATGGGGTGTGATGGAAATCAGGGATAGGGGATGGGGTGTGATGGAGATCAGGGATGGGGGATGGGGTGTGATGGAAATCAGGGATAGGGGATGGGGTGTGATGGAGATTTGGGATAGGGGATGGGGTGTGATGGAGATTTGGGATAGGGTGATGGGGTGTGATGGAGATTTGGGATAGGGGATGGAGTGTGATGGAGATCAGGGATAGGGGATGGGGTGTGATGGAGATCAGGGATAGGGGATGGGGTGTGATGGAGATACGGGACAGGGGATGGGGTGTGATGGAGATCAGGGACGGGGGATGGGGTGTGATGTAGATCAGGGACGGGGGGATGGGGTGTGATGGAGATCAGGGACGGGGGATGGGGTGTGATGGGGATCAGGGACGGGGGATGGGGTGTGATGGAGATCAGGGACAGGGGATGGGGTGTGATGTAGATCAGGGACGGGGGATGGGGTGTGATGGAGATCAGGGACGGGGGATGGGGTGTGATGTAGATCAGGGACGGGGGATGGGGTATGATGTAGATCAGGGACGGGGGATGGGGTGTGATGGGGATCAGGGACGGGGGATGGGGTATGATGTAGATCAGGGACGGGGGATGGGGTGTGATGGGGATCAGGGACGGGGGATGGGGTGTGATGTAGATCAGGGACGGGGGATGGGGTGTGATGGAGATACGGGATAGGGGATGGGGTGTGATGGAGATCAGGGACGGGGGATGGGGTGTGATGGAGATCAGGGACGGGGGATGGGGTGTGATGGAGATCAGGGACGGGGGATGGGGTGTGATGGAGATCAGGGACGGGGGATGGGGTGTGATGGAGATCAGGGACGGGGGGTGGGGTGTGATGGAGATCAGGGACGGGGGATGGGGTGTGATGGAGATACGGGATAGGGGGATGGGGTGTGATGGGGATCAGGGATAGGGGATGGGGTGTGATGGAGATACGGGATACGGGATGGGGTGTGATGGAGATCAGGGACGGGGGATGGGGTGTGATGGGGATCAGGGACGGGGGATGGGGTGTGATGGGGATCAGGGACGGGGGATGGGGTGTGATGGAGATCAGGGACGGGGGATGGGGTGTGATGGAGATCAGGGACGGGGGATGGGGTGTGATGGAGATCAGGGACGGGGGATGGGGTGTGATGGAGATACGGGACGGGGGATGGGGTGTGATGGAGATACGGGACAGGGGATGGGGTGTGATGGAGATCAGGGACGGGGGATGGGGTGTGATGGAGATCAGGGACAGGGGATGGGGTGTGATGGGGATCAGGGACGGGGGATGGGGTGTGATGGAGATCAGGGACGGGGGGTGGGGTGTGATGGAGATCAGGGACGGGGGATGGGGTGTGATGGAGATACGGGATAGGGGGATGGGGTGTGATGGGGATCAGGGATAGGGGATGGGGTGTGATGGAGATACGGGATACGGGATGGGGTGTGATGGAGATCAGGGACGGGGGATGGGGTGTGATGGGGATCAGGGACGGGGGATGGGGTGTGATGGGGATCAGGGACGGGGGATGGGGTGTGATGGAGATCAGGGACGGGGGATGGGGTGTGATGGAGATCAGGGACGGGGGATGGGGTGTGATGGAGATCAGGGACGGGGGATGGGGTGTGATGGAGATACGGGACGGGGGATGGGGTGTGATGGAGATATGGGACAGGGGATGGGGTGTGATGGAGATCAGGGACGGGGGATGGGGTATGATGTAGATCAGGGACGGGGGATGGGGTGTGATGGAGATCAGGGACAGGGGATGGGGTGTGATGGAGATCAGGGACGGGGGATGGGGTGTGATGGAGATCAGGGACGGGGGATGGGGTATGATGTAGATCAGGGACGGGGGATGGGGTGTGATGGAGATCAGGGACAGGGGATGGGGTGTGATGGAGATCAGGGACGGGGGATGGGGTGTGATGGAGATCAGGGACGGGGGATGGGGTGTGATGGAGATCAGGGACGGGGGATGGGGTGTGATGGCGATCAGGGACGGGGGATGGGGTGTGATGGGGATCAGGGACAGGGGATGGGGTGTGATGGAGATCAGGGACGGGGGATGGGGTGTGATGTAGATCAGGGATAGGGGGATGGGGTGTGATGTAGATCAGGGACGGGGGATGGGGTGTGATGGAGATCAGGGACGGGGGATGGGGTGTGATGGAGATCAGGGACGGGGGATGGGGTGTGATGTAGATCAGGGACGGGGGATGGGGTGTGATGTAGATCAGGGACGGGGGATGGGGTGTGATGGAGATCAGGGACGGGGGATGGGGTGTGATGGGGATCAGGGACGGGGGATGGGGTGTGATGGAGATCAGGGACGGGGGATGGGGTGTGATGGAGATCAGGGACGGGGGATGGGGTGTGATGGAGATCAGGGACGGGGGATGGGGTGTGATGGGGATCAGGGACAGGGGATGGGGTGTGATGTAGATCAGGGACGGGGGATGGGGTGTGATGGAGATCAGGGACGGGGGATGGGGTGTGATGGAGATCAGGGACGGGGGATGGGGTGTGATGGGGATCAGGGACAGGGGATGGGGTGTGATGGGGATCAGGGACGGGGGATGGGGTGTGATGGAGATCAGGGACAGGGGATGGGGTGTGATGGGGATAGGGGGTGGGGTGTGATGGAGATCAGGGATAGGGGGATGGGGTGTGATGTAGATCAGGGACGGGGGGATGGGGTGTGATGGAGATCAGGGACGGGGGATGGGGTGTGATGGAGATCAGGGACAGGGGATGGGGTGTGATGGAGATCAGGGATAGGGGATGGGGTGTGATGGAGATAGGGGATGGGGTGTGATGGAGATCAGGGATAGGGGATGGGGTGTGATGGAGATCAGGGACGGGGGATGGGGTGTGATGGAGATCAGGGATAGGGGGATGGGGTGTGATGTAGATCAGGGACGGGGGGATGGGGTGTGATGGAGATCAGGGACGGGGGATGGGGTGTGATGGAGATCAGGGACAGGGGATGGGGTGTGATGGAGATCAGGGATAGGGGATGGGGTGTGATGGAGATCGGGGATGGGGTGTGATGGAGATACGGGACGGGGGGTGGGGTGTGATGGAGATCAGGGACGGGGGATGGGGTGTGATGGAGATCAGGGACGGGGGGTGGGGTGTGATGGAGATCAGGGACGGGGGATGGGGTGTGATGGAGATCAGGGACGGGGGATGGGGTGTGATGGAGATCAGGGACGGGGGATGGGGTGTGATGGAGATAGGGGGTGGGGTGTGATGGAGATCAGGGACAGGGGGTGGGGTGTGATGGAGATCAGGGACAGGGGGTGGGGTGTGATGGAGATCAGGGACAGGGGATGGGGTGTGATGGAGATACGGGACAGGGGATAGGGTGTGATGGAGATCAGGGACGGGGGATGGGGTGTGATGGAGATAGGGGGTGGGGTGTGATGGAGATCAGGGACGGGGGATGGGGTGTGATGGGGATCAGGGACGGGGGATGGGGTGTGATGGAGATCAGGGACGGGGGATGGGGTGTGATGGGGATCAGGGACGGGGGATGGGGTGTGATGGAGATACGGGACAGGGGATGGGGTGTGATGGAGATCAGGGACAGGGGATGGGGTGTGATGGAGATACGGGACAGGGGATGGGGCAGGTATAGAGTCAGAGTGACCCAAGACTCTGGTGTAGAATCTGCCATTTGTCACAGGTCACTTCAGTTGTCCTGTCAACACAGGCACACGAGCAAATCACAAATCATTTACACACACTTTGAATCTGAAAGGGTGGCCCTAGCCAATGTCAGCTGCAGTCAGTTGTGGTGCCATTGGTATCCTGGGTAACCAGCTTGCTGGTGGCAAGACCTGCTGTGCCAGTGCCAACACATGCAAAGCAGCCAGCCACATCATTGAGATCCTTGGGGGTGCATTGGAGAGGCCCTCGGTTTAAAACGCCTCGTCAGACAAGAGGCACTTGCGGCCCTCCCTCAGCACCACGCTGGAGGGCCGTTCGATCCACTCCCGGCTTGAGGCTCTCGGATTGGGGCACAGACACGTGCCCTTCCAACCCGGAGCCTGGCACCTGTCTCCTGCTGCCGACCTCCTGGGTCTGAGTGAGGCCTAGCCTCCGTGACGTGGAGGAGGATGAGCGAGCAGCCGTTGAGTCCATTTGTGGGCCTGGTTCCTGTGGGGGTAAGGGAAAAGGGCGCCGTGGGATTGTCACGCATTCCTCTGATTGATGTAACAGCGTTGTTGCTAACCATTGATACATCGAAGGGCCGAATGGCTTGCTCCCCCTGCTACTTTCAGTGCTGAATGCCTCAGTTGGCCATTCTGATGGTATGACCTGCCTTCAGTACAGTACAGGTACACAATCCTTTATCCGAACAGCTCGGAAGTCCGAAATGCATTTCGAAGTGTGTGGAGCGTTGGCGTGCGAACGTGTGACCCAACTCCACCCTCACTTGTGGCATGGCCCTCTACTGGCTTGGGACCAATTGTGTCTCAGCGCTCCTGTATTATTCACACACATTCGGTCAATTTTTTTAAAAAAATTTCACCGTGAAAATGTCATTTATTCCGAAACCGCCAAACGACTGGCCCCCAAGGATCTCGGATGTAGGGATCGTGTGCCTGTCCTGGTGCTGCGGGCTGTGGTCTTATTTCAAGGGGGAGCTGGATGGGGCTTGAGACCATCACTGGGGTCGAGGCCAGAAGGGTGCGGAGTTGTTCTGGAGTGACTGTCAAGTGACTGTGGGCCCCGGGCCTCAGGAAGGAAGGACTGACCTTGGATGGGGGCGTAGTTCAGATTCGCCAGATCGATCCTGGGGCTGCAAGGATTAAATGAGTCGGTTTGGGGGTGGGGGTGGGGGGGGATCAAAGGGATGTAGGATTATCAGGGGTACACAAGACTGTCAAGCTGAGGTTGAAGCATTGATCGTATTGAATGGCAGAACAGGCAAACTGGCCTCTTGTTCCTGGTTCGTATGTCAGTAGAATACCTGTGTTCCCCTGAGATGAGGTTGTTAAAAGGTGATCTAACCAAGGGGTTTGGGATGATTAAAGGTCAGGTCAAGAGAGACGCAATCCCCTCCGAGTTCGGGATGGGGTGTCTGATCAGTCGAGGCCAAGGGAGCAATGCCTGAAACCGAGAACCAGGCGCAGCCCGTGGAGGGAGAGAGGTCAGGAAATAATTTCTCACCTGACCGGGACAGGAGATCCAGAATTCTGGCCCTTCTCCCCAGCCACGGGAAATTTAAGGAAGGCGGAGAGCATTGCCATGGGTCAAACTGACTCACCCCATCGTCCTGGGTCCCACACCGACCCATGTGGATTGAGAATCGAGCTGCGACACATCTGGAAAGACCTGGCTGGGGACAGGATGAGGCCGTTCAGCCCCTCCAACATGTCCTGCCAGTCAGTCAGGGCTGACTCACATCGTGGCCTTTTGCTCACGGGCCGGTATTAGGAGATGGGTAACCAAGTGGTGGGCAGGTATTTCTTCCCACACAGGCTGCTGGAGATGTCAATGGCTGTCCCAATTCCAGTCCAAACACTGGGGACCAGGCGGCTCAGTGGTTAGCACTGCTGCCTCACAGCGCCAGCGGCCTGGGTTCGATTCCCGCCTCGGGTGAGTGTCTGTGCAGAGTTTGCACATTCTCTCCCCATGTCTGCGTGGGTTTCCTCCCACAGTCCAAAGATGTGCAGGTTAGGGGGGTTTGGCCGTGCTAAATTGTCCCATAGTGCCCAGGGATGTGCAGGTTAGGGTAGATTGGCCGTGCTAAATTGTCCCATAGTGCCCAGGGATGTGCAGGTTAGGGTAGATTGGCCGTGCTAAATTGTCCCATAGTGCCCAGGGATGTGCAGGTTAGGGTGGATTGGCCGTGCTAAATTGTCCCATAGTGTCCAGGGATGTGCAGGTTAGGGTGGATTGGCCGTGCTAAATTGTCCCATAGTGCCCAGGGATGTGCAGGTTAGGGTGGATTGGCCGTGCTAAATTGTCCCATAGTGCCCAGGGATGTGCAGGTTAGGGTGGATTGGCCGTGCTAAATTGTCCCATAGTGCCCAGGGATGTGCAGGTTAGGGTGGATTGGCCGTGCTAAATTGTCCCATAGTGCCCAGGGATGTGCAGGTTAGGGTGGATTGGCCGTGCGAAATTGTCCCATAGTGTCCAGGGATGTGCAGGTTAGGGTGGATTGGCCGTGCTAAATTGTCCCATAGTGCCCAGGGATGTGCAGGTTAGGGTGGATTGGCCGTGCTAAATTGTCCCATAGTGCCCAGGGATGTGCAGGTTAGGGTGGATTGGCCGTGCTAAATTGTCCCATAGTGCCCAGGGATGTGCAGGTTAGGGTGGATTGGCCGTGCTAAATTGTCCCATAGTGCCCAGGGATGTGCAGGTTAGGGTGGATTGGCCGTGCTAAATTGTCCCATAGTGCCCAGGGATGTGCAGGTTAGGGTGGATTGGCCGTGCTAAATTGTCCCATAGTGCCCAGGGATGTGCAGGTTAGGGTGGATTGGCCGTGCTAAATTGTCCCATAGAGCCCAGGGATGTGCAGGTTAGGGTGGATTGGCCGTGCTAAATTGTCCCATAGTGCCCAGGGATGTGCAGGTTAGGGTGGATTGGCCGTGCTAAATTGTCCCATAGTGCCCAGGGATGTGCAGGTTAGGGTGGATTGGCCGTGCTAAATTGTCCCATAGTGTCCAGGGATGTGCAGGTTAGGGTGGATTGGCCATGCTAAATTGTCCCATAGTGCCCAGGGATGTGCAGGTTAGGGTGGATTGGCCGTGCTAAATTGTCCCATAGTGCCCAGGGATGTGCTGGGTTAGGTGTGTTATCCACAGGAAATGCGGGGTTACGGAGATAGAGTTTGGTGGGTGTGTCTGGGTGGAATGCTCTTTGGAGGGTTGGTGTGGCCCCGATGGGCCGAATGGCCACCTGAACTTGGTTGATATTGCCCAGCCCCGGGGGGGGTGCATGGAGGTCGGAGACGCGTGCTGAGCAACCGAGTGGGGCTGAACGTTCTGCTGTTGTCCCTCTAGCCCCTTCCCCCCCCCCCCCCCCCCCCCCCCCCGCCCCCACCCCCACCATCTCCAAACGCTAACCTCGGTGCTTTCCTCTCTCCTCCCGGCTCTAGGGGGTCATCGACACAGCCCAGACCATCTGTGAAGTGGCGACCCGGGGTCACGAGCAGAAGGGTATCACGGGGGCGGTGGGCGGGGTCCTGAGGCAGATCCCACCCACCGTGGTCAAGCCGCTCATCGTAGCCACGGAGGCCACCTCCAACCTCCTGGGGGGCATGCGCAACCAGATCAAGCCGGACGCTCGCAAGGAGGACAGCCTGAAGTGGCGCACCGACGAGGGCCAGGACTAGGCCTTCGCCCAGCACCCACCCCACCACCCTGTATGTCCCCACCCCCACCCCACCCCCCGCACTCCTCCTTCGCTCTGTCTCCCCTCGAGTCGCCTCGCTTCAAGAAACGAGAACGATGCAGAAAGGGTGGAGGGGTGCGGGAGGTGATAACTCCCGACGCGGGATCTGCTCCCGGGACTCAGCGTTCAGGACGGGCAGCGGACACAGAGAGAGAGAGAGGCCCACTCGTCGTCCGAGAGGTGATGGGGGAGCTGGGGGTGGGGGGAATCCCTCCCCGTCTCTGTCTGCCCGTCCCCCCGGGGAGGCTCAGATTCCCCTCTCTCGGAGGCTGCTGATGGAGGGGCGCGTGTCCGTGAAAGAGGCAGCGAACGGCGTTAATCCACGCGAAGCCTGCACATTGGAATTGCCGAGTGATGGGACTAATTCGCTTCACGGGCCTTTTTGAGGCTTTTGCGGCCGGTTGTTGGGGGGTGGTTGGAGCGGCGGGGGGGGGGGGGGGGGTGCGAGAGGTTGAAGACTGTTCGACTCAGATGCCCCTCCGGCACTAACCCCATCGCCCACCAGCCTTAGTGCAGCAGCCTCAGAAAATGGGATCACTCGCTCAATTTGGAATGCACTTTGGGACTGGCGTGGCCCGGATTCTACCCCACCCCACCATACCCTACCCCACCCTACCTCCTGTCTCACCGCTCTCCCCGATGCAGACACACACACACACCTACACATCCAGGCGCACAAATCTATACAGAAGGCAAAGTGTGCAAAAGTCTCCCGATCTCTCTTTCCTCTCTCTCTGTTTTCTCTCACTGTATTCTCTCTCTCTCTCTTTTCTGTCTTCTCTCTCTCTTTTCTCTTCCTCCGTTTCTCTCTTCTCCCCACTCTCTCTTCCTCTCTCTCTCTCTCTCCCTCTCTCTCTCTCTCTCTCTCCCTGTCTCTCTCTCTCTCCTCTCTTTTCTCTCTCCCTGTCTCTCTCTCTCTCTCTCTCTCTCTCTCTCTCTCTCTCTCTCTCTCTCCCTGTCTCTCCCTCTCTGTCTCTGTCTCTCTCTCTCTCTCTCTCTCCCTGTCTCTCTGTGTCTGCGCACTACCAGGCAGTTAAGTGCCACTCTCTGGCACTGAGTGGACTCCGAGGGTGGGTGTGCGTGCGGGGGGAGGTGGGGGTCATTGCAGGTTGTGGGGGGGGGGGGGGGGTGTGGGTGGGTGAGAATCCCGAGCTGTTGGCTCCCTACCCAGGAGCAGGAGGCTCCTTTATCGCCCGAGGTGTTTCTACCGTGTGCCAATCGTTATCCTCTTCAGGAAGGTGCTGAGCTCCATCACGCCAACAACAGACACAATCCCGGCTCATCCTTCACCCCCTCACCCCTCACTCCTTCTCCCTCTCCCTCCCCCCCTCCCTCTCCCCCTCTCCCTCTCCCCCTACCTCCCCCTCCATCTCTCTCCCCTTCTCTAAGATGTAAACCAATCTGCTCAAGTGAGCTTTCCCTTGCTCAATGTCCCACTAACATCGTGAGGAGCACCTCGGAGAGGTTTTCCACGTCCAAGGCACTATACAGATGCGCATTGTTGATGTTGTGAAGACTGAGTCTCAAAGAGAATATATATGACAGGATTGGCAGGGGGGTGCGGTACACAGAGTGGAGGGGTAGGTTGGGCTGAGGAAGGCAGTCAGAGCTAACATAGCTTTAAAAATTCTATATATTTTAAAACGGTCAACCATTACCCCATGAATTTGGATTGTTTTAATTATTTTTTACATGAATGGAGCAACATTTCGTAGCTGGGAAGAGTTAGACTCACTTGTCCCACTCTTCCCTGGCGATATTATTTGCAATGCATGTGTGGAAGGGGCTTTGAGATATTAGAAGAATCTATCATATGCAGTATGTGTATATGAGAGAATTTTTCAGGTTAAATTTTGGTGACGGTACTCACCCATTAATAATCACTAAGCTCAATGTCGTGTCATGGGGTCTAACAATTCCAAACAGTTGAGTGTTTTTCACAGTCGGTCACCTTTGTGCCCTTCCCCCATTGTCGGATCCTCTCCCCCACCTACAATGGGGGATTTCCAATGTAAACATGTCACGGCACCTCCTCCTCCTGAACAGAGATGGCGCCGCTGTTGGATCTGGGGAAAGCCGTGCGTATGACATGGTGGTGGAGGTTGGGGCGGGTGGGAGGGAGGTTTGAGTTACTGCCAATATCCTGCCGTCCCCCAGCCCCCCCCCCCCCCCCAAGACTGCTCTGATCGCCAGAAAGACAGAGCACGCGATCGAGATGTCAGAGATCCGCAGCCCGGTGGGGAGGTGGGCGCCGGTGCCTTCAGGAAGGGGGTGGCGGTGGGTCGAGTGTGAGGGTCAAATGTCGTCCTTCGGAGACGCGTATCTGCCCTGGCTGCACATTGGATGCTGGTGCGAGTGTGTGAGATGTCTGTGCTGTTCCCTTGCACACCGTTGACACGCTGTGTGTGTGTGTGTGTGCGCGTGTGTAAATGTGTGCTTGCTGACTGAACCAGCCCCACCCCAATCCAACTGTGTAATTAATAATGAGTGTTAATCTGTGTTCATACACTTGTGTAAAAAAAATTATATTAAAAAAACTGCAACTTATATAATAATAAAAATATGTTTAAGTGCGATTCTTTATTTTAAAAGCATTGTATTTTGGTGTTTGGGGACTTTTTTGGGGGGTGGGTGGGGGGGGGTGCGGATTTTCCTGCGATCAAATCTTCCATCGTCTCCTGGTTGTTTTTTTTCTAGAATCCCCCAGCAAAGGGAGATCACTGGAGTCGAAAACATTAACTCCGCTTTCTTCCTCCAGATCTGCTGAGTTTCGCCAGCAATTTGTGTCTTTGTCGCACACTTGTCTCGCCGCCCCGCCCCCCCGTCTTCCTGATTTGATGATCATTGCTACCAGGGTCCACACGCGGTAGCTAGATTAAACCCAGTCCCTGAGTAGGACAGTGACTTTTATGTTAAAAACAGCAGTTTTCATTCAGTTAGCACCTTCGCTCCCTCAGGACACCCCAACGCACTTTAACAGTAAAGCACAGAAGGATGCCATTCGGTCTATCTTGTACATGCCGACCCAGATGCCCTTTCTAATCCCATCTTCCTGCACACAGCCCAGAGCCGTGCAGACGCTGGCTCTTTTTAAAACCGTTTTGGCTCTCTACCTCCACGCCAGCTCAGGCAGTGAATTCCAGGCACCCGTCAGCCACTCTGTTTAAAAAAAGAAGAGGTTTTACCTCGTGTCCCCTCTCATCCTTCTGCCAATGAGCTTGAAACTGAGAGCCCTGGTTTTTGAACTCTCTATCAGAGGGAAACTGGCTCCTCCCCGTGTTCTCTCACTCTATCCCTCACCACTTTGTCACATCTCAATCATGTTGTCCCTCAGCCCCCTCTGTTCCGAAGAAACAACGCCACCCTCTCAGTCTCTCCTCATGGCAACAATTCTCCAGCCTTGGCAACATTCTAGTTAATCTTCTCTGTGCACTCTCTCTCGCTCTCTCTCTGTCCCTCTCTTTTTTTCTCTCTCTCCCCCTCTCTCTCACTTCCACACTGTCTCTCTCTCTCTCTCTGTCTCTCCCCCTCTCTCTGTCTATCTCTGTCTGTCTTTCTCTTTTTCTCTCTCTCTTGCCCCCTCTCTCTCTCTGTCTCTCCCCCTCTCTCTA
The DNA here is from genome assembly GCF_047496795.1 of Chiloscyllium punctatum. NCBI lineage: Eukaryota > Metazoa > Chordata > Chondrichthyes > Orectolobiformes > Hemiscylliidae > Chiloscyllium > Chiloscyllium punctatum. The sequence goes on from NC_092769.1 coordinate 67,987,764, forward strand.
TGTCTTTCTCTCTTTCTGTCTCTGTCCCTCTTTCTTTCTCTTACTCTCTCTCTGCGTCTGTCTGTCTCTCCCAATCTCTGTCTCCCCTGTCCCTCTCTCCCCCTCCCCCCCCTCTCTCCCCCTCCCCCCCCTCTCTCCCCCTCCCCCCCCCCCCTCTCTCCCCCTCCCCCCCCCCTCTCTCCCCCTCCCCCCCCCCCTCTCTCCAAAGCAGTCCCTTCCTTCCTGAAATGTGACCAGAATTGCTGGAGCACAATGTTCCTGTTGGGACCTCCCTTATACAGTTTCATCATTATATCTCTATTTTTGTATTCAGTCCCTCTGCCAATGAGGGAGACCATTCTATGTGCCTTTTTTACAACCTTATTGACCAGGACTGCTCCTTTGAGACCTCTCACTCGTACACCAATATCTCTTGCTGCCTCTACCCCTCTGAGTATCTTCTCACATTGGATATTTCCTTTCAGTGTTTGACCTCCCTGACTGCACTACCTCGCACTTATCAGCGTTGAACTGTGCACCTATCACTTTCCTGTCCACTGACCCAACCCATCTGAATCATTTCGGAGCTTCAAACTAACCTCTACAGTTCACATCCAGTCAGGTGCTTTGATTCACGGTAGGTAATCTGACTGTGTGTTTGTGCAGAGCAAGCTCACACAGTTAGTGTTATGGTGAACATGTGTTTACTTATGTTCTTGTGATGTTGCCGAAGGATAGGTATTGATGCTGTGGAGAGCTCCCCGGCCCTATTCCCTCCAGTAGTGACTGTGAATCTTCTACACCCAGCTGAACGTGCTGATACAACTTCCATTTAATGTCTCATCTGCAAGCACCTTACCCTAACTGTGTCACAGTTGGAATCTTACTTCAAGTACCAGTCCTGGGACAGTTCAATGCTCCTTTGGTACTGACCCTCCGACAGTGCGGCACTCCCTCAGCATTGACCCTCCGAGAGTGCGGTGCTCCCTCAGTACTGACCCTCCGACAGTGCGGCGCTCCCTCAGTACTGACCCTCTGACAGTGTGGCACTCCCTCAGTACTGACCCTCCGACAGTGCGGCACTCCCTCAGTACTGACCCTCCGACAGTGCGGCACTCCCTCAGTACTGACCCTCCGACAGTGCGGCACTCCCTCAGTACTGACCCTCTGACAGTGCGGCACTCCCTCAGTACTGACCCTCCGACAGTGCGGCACTTCCTCAGTACTGACCCTCCGACAGTGCGGCACCCCCTCAGCACTGACCCTCCCGACAGTGCGGGACTCCCTCAGCACTGACCCTCTGACAGTGCGGCACCCCCTCAGCACTGACCCTCCGACAGTGCGGAGCTCCCTCAGTACTGACCCTCCGACAGTGCGGCACTCCCTCAGTACTGACCCTCTGACAGTGCGGCACTCCCTCAGTACTGACCCTCTGACCGTGCTGCACTCCCTCAGTACTGACCCTCTGACTGTGCGGCACCCCCTCAGCACTGACCCTCCGACAGTGCGGCACCCCCTCAGCACTGACCCTCCGACAGTGCAGCACTCCCTCAGTACTGACCCTCTGACAGTGTAGTGCTATCTCGTCTCCAAGTCTCTGAGCTGTGACCTGACTCCGAGATGAGAGGGATATAAGTGCACAGTCATGTCTGAGCAGTGCTGAGACTTGCAGTTGACCAGCTGAGCGAGAAAGAAAGGGGTGGTGTGTATTGCTCCAGAAACATGAGAACTGAATATCTCCAAGTGGTAAATGTAAGGGGTGTGTTGGACATGTTTCAGGCTGGGGAGGCGGGTGACATTTGATCGACTTTATATTCCAGAGAAAAGAGAGAGCAGTGGGGGGAGTGCCTGCTGGGGTTAATTGTCGGGCTCTGATGTGGAACAATCTGCGTGCACGTTGCCCATTCAAAAACTGCGTGCAGACCACAGCACGTGAGATCTGCTTGGTGTGGTGGAGTTTCAGTCACATCGCCACGGTGTTTGGTCTTGTCCCAGGATTCCCCAGTGTCAGGTTTCAAATGCCGTCAGGGTTTGTGATGCATACTGTGAACACCAGCACAGGAGAGACAAATGAAATAGGAGCTGGTTTACCTGGCCTCTCAATCCTGCTCTGCCCCCTACTTAACCCGCCCGCTCTCCCTAATCCTTAACCCCTTCACTGTTCCGCAATCCATCTTTGTCGTAAAAGAAAATCCGAGGTAGCCTCAACTGGACCTTCCACCGATTCCTGACCCTCTAGCTGAAAAAGTTCCTCCTCAGCCCACTCTGAAATCTCCTCCTCTTCATGACTATAGCTTCATGGCTACATCCCCTACTTCTGGTATCACCCGCGACTGGAATCTGCTTCTTCCTTAGCTTTTTCCCTTCCAAATTTTACGTGTTCCCATAAAAATTCCCCAGTGCCACTCCTCTGGATTCCAAATGAGTACAATCCCAGTCTACTCAGTCTTTCCTCATAAACCAACCCCCTCAACTCCCGAACCAACCTGGTGCACCTCCCCTGCACCCCCTCTCAAGTGCCAGTACATCCTTTCTCAAGTAAGGAGACCAAAGCTGCACACAGTACTCCATAGAACATAGAAAAACACAGCGCAGTACAGGCCCTTCGGCCCTCGATGTTGAGCCGACCGAAGCCTACACTAGCCCAATAACCTCCATATGCTTATCCAATGCCCGCTTGAATGACCAGACCAGTTCCACCACAGAACACACCAGATGGCCTCCTTCTTTAGAGACCGCAATTTCCCTTACCATGTGGTTAAAGATGCCCTCCAACGCATCTCGTCCACATCCCGCACCTCCGCCCTCAGACCCCACCCCTCCAACCGTAACAAGGACAGAACGCCCCTGATGCTCACCTTCCACCCTACCAACCTTCGCATCAACCAAATCATCCGCCGACATTTCCGCCACCTCCAAAAAGACCCCACCACCAGGGATATATTTCCCTCCCCACCCCTTTCTGCCTTCCGCAAAGACCGTTCCCTCTGTGACTACCTGGTCAGGTCCACACCCCCCTACGACCCACCCTCCCATTCTGACACCTTCCCCTGCCACCGCAGGAACTGTAAAACCTGTGCCCACACCTCCTCCCTCACCTCTATCCAAGGCCCTAAAGGAGCCTTCCACATCCATCAAAGTTTCACCTGCACATCCACTAATATCATTTATTGTATCCGTTGCTCCCGATGTGGTCTCCTCTACACTGGGGAGACTGGGCGCCTCCTAGTAGAGCGCTTTAGGGAACATCTCCGAGACACCCGCACCAATCAACCAAACCGCCCCGTGGCCCAACATTTTAACTCCCCCTCCCACTCTGCTGAGGACATGGAGGTCCTGGGCCTCCTTCACCGCCGCTCCCTCGCCACCAGACGCCTGGAGGAAGAACGCTTCATCTTCCGCCTCGGAACACTTCAACCCCAGGGCATCAATGTGGACTTCAACAGCTTCCTCATTTCCCCTTCCCCCACCTCATCCTAGTTTCACACTTCCAGCTCAGCACTGTCCCCATGACTTGTCTGCACTTGTCCGACCTGCCTATCTTCTTTTCCACCTATCCACTCCACCCTCTCCTCCTTGACCTATCACCTTCATCCCCTCCCCCACTCACCCATTGTACTCTATGCTACTCTCTCCCCACCCCCACCCTCCTCTAGCTTATCTCTCCACGCTTCAGGCTCACTGCCTTTATTCCTGATGAAGGGCTTTTGCCCGAAACATCGATTTCGCTGCTCGTTGGATGCTGCCTGAACTGCTGTGCTCTTCCAGCACCTCTAATCCAGAATAAAGAGGGAGAGTCCACCACTGATACTGGCAGGGTATTCCATGAACTCACAACCTGCTGAGTAAAGACAGGGGTGCCCTCACCAGCACGCTTTCCAGCTGCAACAGAACCTCCCTGCTTTTAAACTCAGTCCCTCTCACTATGAAGGACAATACTCCATTTGACGCCTTACTTACCTGCTGCACCTGCAAACCAACTTTTTCGGTCTTGAGCTGTCCCAGGGTCAGGTGTCGTGTCTCACCTTTCTCCCAAACCCACCCCGATTTGAAAAGGCTTCTATCTAAGGCAACATGTTAATCGGGGGGGGACTTTAATCTGGACTTCGATTGCAAAACACAGCGAGTGCATTCGGGACAGTTTCCTCGAACAACCAGGGGTGAGGCTGTTTTGGATCGAATGCTGCATAAAGAGGCAGATGGAGTAAACTACCTCAGAAAGGATCATCTGGAAAACCAGAAGGGAAAAGCCAAAATAGAAGCAGGCCCCTTCGAAACGAGGCTGGGGAAACAGAGCATGGCCAAGGTGTTGAATAAATACTTTACCTCAGTATCGTGATCAGTGTCGGGTATTCCTCTCGGAGGATGGGTGGTCTGGAAAAGGGAGCATTTTCAGTTTCTGCGACCTGAACCAAGTGGAGGGCTGGGGCCCTTCTTATTTACACTAGTTATTGATGACACGGAGGAAGAAAATGAATGCGCTATAGCCAGGTTTGTGGGTGACACATATAATCGGGAAGGCAAGTGCTGAGGAGGACCCAGTCACCAGAATCGGTTAATGAGTGGGTAAAAACACAAGCCAGCTGGAATATAATGTGGGAACTGACTGTATCTGTACTGATGTTAATCCAGCTCCCTCACACTGTCCCTCAGTAACCCCTCTCCCCCCCCCAGAGCCCTGTGTTACTGACTGTATCTGTACTGATGTTAATCCAGCTCCCTCACACTGTCCCTCAGTAACCCCTCTCCCCCCCCCCAGAGCCCTGTGTTACTGACTGTATCTGTACTGATGTTAATCCAGCTCCCTCACACTGTCCCTCAGTAACCCCTCTCCCCCCCCCCCAGAGCCCTGTGTTACTGACTGTATCTGTACTGATGTTAATCCAGCTCCCTCACACTGTCACTCAGTAACCCCTCTCCCCCCCAGGGCCCTGTGTTACTGACTGTATCCCTACTGATGTTAATCCAGCTCCCTCACACTGTCCCTCAGTAACCCCTCTTCCTCCCAGAGCCCTGTGTTACTGACTGTATCCCGACTGATGTTAATCCAGCTCCCTCACACTGTCCCTCAGTAACCCCTCTCCCCCCCCCAGGGCCCTGTGTTACTGACTGTATCCCTACTGATGTTAATCCCCCTCCCTCACACTGTCCCTCAGTAACCCCTCTCCCCCCCAGGGCCCTGTGTTACTGACTGTATCTGTACTGATGTTAATCCAGCTCCCTCACACTGTCCCTCAGTAACCCCTCTCCCTCCCCCCCAGGGCCCTGTGTTACTGACTGTATCTGTACTGATGTTAAACCAGCTCCCTCACACTTTCTCTCAGTACAATTGTGAAGGTTTCTCGTGAGGAGAGAGAAGGAATTCATGTTCCAGCCAAGTTTGCATGCTGTCTGTTTAATTGTGACAAGAAAGTAAGTATCACCTATCTACAAAATAAATGGGAGGTGCACACAGAGAGTACACTCCCGTCGCCATGAAATTTAAACTCAGGTCATCAAGTCCTAGAATACACGGACACATTGCATTCAAACATTCAACAGTAAAATAGTGCAAGTCCAGGTCGGAGCCATCAACAGCACAGTGGCAGTGGCCACTCAGCCCATCACCTCTGGTGCTGGCCCTTGCACAGGGGTAGTGGTCCTTAAACTTTCTGTGGTTTAAGAAGTCCCTTCTTGAAACAGATTAGAATCGACTTGCCCTCCCACCCCCTACAAATCCACATAAATCTTGATCATTTGAAAGTGCTGAATGCAAAGGGATGGTCTGAAACAGAGGAAGTATTCTGTTCCAGGTAACTTGACACTTCAGACTGGTTTTCCGTAACGGGAGTTCTCGGATGAACGCTTTGCCAATGGCAGTGAAGCCCCTTGACCTGGATTAAGATCCGTGGCTGCACAAACATTTGTCGCTGTGGGAATCCTGAAGCGAATTTACAAGGCGCTGCTGCAGAAACATTCCTGGCCCTTGTGCGCTGCAGTAGTGTCGGGTAACTCCAGTGCGTGGCTGTAGTGCATTATCAGGAGAGGGCCACTGAACACTGGGCAATGTCTCTGTGACATCCCCCTTCACTAAACAGCTCTGGGACTGAAGCTCACTGCTGTGTGATCACATACATTCAATTATGAAGGGAGCTTTACTCTGTATCTAACCCCCCGTGCTGTCCCTGTCCTGGGGAGTGTTTGATGGGGGACAGTGTAGAGGGAGCTTTACTCTGTATCTAACCCCCCGTGCTGTCCCTGTCCTGGGGAGGGTTTGATGGGGGACAGTGTAGAGGGAGCTTTACTCTGTATCTAACCCCCCGTGCTGTCCCTGTCCTGGGGAGTGTTTGATGGGGGACAGTGTAGAGGGAGCTTTACTCTGTATCTAACCCCCCGTGCTGTCCCTGTCCTAGGGAGTGTTTGATGGGGGGACAGTGTAGAGGGAGCTTTACTCTGTATCTAACCCCCCGTGCTGTCCCTGTCCTGGGGAGTGTTTGATGGGGGACAGTGTAGAGGGAGCTTTACTCTGTATCTAACCCAGTGCTGTCCCTGTCCTGGGGAGTGTTTGACGGGGGACGGTGTAGAGGGAGCTTTACTCTGTATCTAACCCCGTACTGTCCCTGTCCTGGGGAGTGTTTGATGGGGGACAGTGTAGAGGGAGCTTTACTCTGTATCTAACCCCCCGTGCTGTCTCTGTCCTGGGGAGTGTTTGACGGGGGACGGTGTAGAGGAAGCTTTACTCTGTATCTAACCCCGTGCTGTCCCTGTCCTGGGGAGTGTTTGATGGAGGACAGTGTAGAGGGAGCTTTACTCTGTATCTAACCCCGTGCTGTCCCTGTCCTGGGGAGTGTTTGACGGGGGACAGTGTACAGGGAGCTTTACTCTGTATCTAACCCCGTGCTGTCCCTGTCCTGGGGAGTGTTTGATGGGGGGACAGTGTAGAGGGAGCTTTACTCTGTATCTAACCCCGTGCTGTCCCTGTCCTGGGGAGGGTTTGATGGGGGACATTGCTGTCCCTGTCCTGGGGGGGGGGGGGGTGGGGGGGGGTGTTTGATGTAGGGGGAGGGGAGATGGGGTACAGAGCGTGTTGTAATCAGTGTGCGGATGAAGGGGTTAACCCATGTGTACAATGTGACAACGACGGCACGTCAGGGAGAGGGTTATCATGCAATCAGGGGAACGGGGTATCTAAGCGGTGAGCCCCCCCCAGGACGAGGGGCAGAGGTCCAAGCCCGAGATGTGGATTCAGGGTCCCCCTCATCACCCCGACCGGACAATGAGCCAGTCGCGACCAAACTAGTCACCTCCACCCGTGGTATTCCCTCCCTCCCCAATCCCCTACCGGTGAACAGGTGGCCTCTCGGAGACCTCGCCACTTGGTTCGGCCGCGTTCTCTTGCTGGGCCAAGGTGGCAGAGAAGATGCCCAGGAGGTTGTCCAGCCCCAGGAGGTAACCATCCTCGCGGTTCCCCTCCGCCCAGGGCCGGTTGTGCTGCAGGGTGTGGCCCTCAGGCAGGGTGGTCGTCTTGCCAAAGTCGATCATCCAGACGTTGACCCTCCCCTTCTCGTGGATGAACAGCAGGGAGCTCCCGATGAACTGCCAGAGGAAGGGAACAACAGGTCAGGGAGAGGCTCTGAAGACGGGAGCAGGAGAGGGCGGGCGAGTGGTTTAAAAGGAGACGGCCGCCCGGGGAAAGTGTCCGGAATTTCTGTCTCTTGCTGAACCGTCATAGAGATGGACAGCACGGAAACAGACCCTTCGGCCCAACTCCTCCATACTGACCATAGAGTCATAGAGATGGACAGCACGGAAACAGACCCTTCGGCCCAACTCCTCCGTACTGACCATAGAGTCAGAGATGGACAGCACGGAAACAGACCCTTCGGCCCAACTCCACCGTACTGACCATAGAGTCATAGAGATGTACAGCATGGAAACAGACCCTTTGGCCCAACTTATCCATGCCGACTTGATATCCCAACCCAATCTAGTCCCACCTACCAGCACCGGGCCCACATCCCTCCAAACCCTTCCTATTCATATACCCATCCAGATGCCTTTTAAATGTTGTCATTGTACTAGCCTCCACCACTTCCTCTGGCAGCTCATTCCACACACGCACCACCCTCTGGGTGAAAAAGTTGCCCCTTCGGTCTCTTTTACATCTTTCCCCTCTCACCCTAAACCTATGCCCCTCTAGTTCTGGACTCTCCCACCCCAGGGAAAAGTCTTTGTCTATTCACCCTATCCATGCCCCTCATAATTTTATAAACTTCTATAAGGTCACCCCTCAGCCTCCGACGCTCCAGGGAAAACAGCCCCAGCCTGTTCAGCCTCTCCCTGTAGCTCAAACCCTCCAACCCTGACAACATCCTTGTAAGTCTTTTCTGAACCCTTTCAAGTTTCACAACATCTTTCTGATAGGAAGGAGACCAGAATTGCACACAATATTCCAACAGTGGGCCTGACCAATGTCCTGTACAACCACAACATGACCTCCCAACTCCTGTACTCAATACTCTGACCAATAAGGGAAAGCATACCAAACACCTTCTTCACTATCCTATCTACCTGTGACTCCACTTTCAAGGAGCTATGAACCTGCACTCCAAGGTCTCTTTGTGCAGCAACACACCCTAGGACTTGACCATTAAGTGGATAAGTCCTCAAAATCCATGAAGGATCGATCTGCACATGGACACTCTAAAGATTCAGTCAGACCTTATCGGATCACCAACTTTCAGGAGGATTGTTTGTACTGGCTGAAGGCAACAAGTTAGGTTCATAACCACGGGGGAGCATCGTCCGATTTGGCAAGGGCTGGAGCGAAAATTTGGCTATTTCCTTCCCTCCATGATATCTGGTCTTTCTGCAGCATCGCAGCCAGTGATGGTGCAGTCAGTGTGGGAATACTGGCGTTTGATAAGGTTCCCCACGGTAAACTAATGGAGAAAGTGAAGTCACATGGTGTGCAGGGTGTTCTAGCGAGGTGGATAAAGAACTGGTTGAGCAACAGGAGACAGAGGGTGGTAGTTGAAGGGAGTTTCTCGAAATGGAGAAAGGTGACCAGTGGTGTTCCACAGGAGTCCGTGTTGGGGCTACTGTTTGTGCTGTACATAAACGATCTGGAAGAGGGCGTCGCTGGTCTGATCAGGAAGTTTGCAGATGACATGAAGTTGGTGGAGTAGCAGAAAAGCATAAGGGACTGTCAAAGAATACAGGAGAATATAGATAGACTGGAGAGTTGGGCGGAGATGTGGCAGATGGAGTTCAATCCAGGCAAATGTGAGGTGATGCATTTTGGGAAGTCTAATTCTAGAGCGAAGTATACTGTAAACAGAAGAGATTTGGGAAAAGTTAATGAGCAGAGAGATCTGGGAGTGCAGGTCCATTGTACCCTGAAGGTCGCTGCACAGGTGGATAGAGTGGTCAAGAAGGCATATGGTATGCTTGTCTTCACTGGACGGGGTATTAAGTATAAGAGCTGGCAGGTCATGTTAAAATTGTACAAGACTTTGGTTCGGCCGCATTTAGAATACTGTGTACAGTTCTGGGCACCACATTCCCAAAAGGATGTGGACGCTTTGGAGAGGGTGCAGAGAAGGTTTACGAGGATGGTGCCTGGTATGGAAGGGGCTAGCTATGAAGAGAGGTTGAGTAGGTTAAGATTGTTTTCATTAGAAAAAAGGAGATTGAGGGGGGGACACGATTGCGGTCTACAAAATCATGAAGGATATAGACCGGGTGGATAGAGATAAGCTTTTTCCCAGGGTGAGGGATTCAATAACGAGAGGTCATGGTTTCAGGGTGAGGGGTGAAAAGTTTAAGGGGGATACACACGGCAAGTACCTTCACACAGAGGGTGGTAGGCATTTGGAACGCATTGCCAGTAGAGGTGGGAGAGGCTGGCACGGGAGATTCATGAGTAGATAGATGCATGAGGTAGGTGGGGAACAGAGGGATACAGATCCTTGGGAATTGGGGGATGGGCTTAGACAGTGGATTTGGATTGGCACAAGCTTGGAGGGCCGAAGGGCCTGTCCCCTGGCTGTAGACACTGCAGCCGATTTGTACAGAGCAAACCTTCAGAAACGGTACTGAGAGTTTAGCTCAGTTGGTCAGACGGCTGACTTGCGATGCAGGGTGAGTGTGGGACCAGTTGCTAAAGACTCTCCTTCTCAACCTCTCCCCTCAAGGGAGACCCTCAGGTTAAACCCACCACGAGTCGTTCATCTCTCTCTCTCTCTCTCTCTGTCTGTCTCCAGTGACGGAGTAGCACAATGGTATGGTAAGACTGTGGTGACTTTACCTGTTCCCTGTCATGGATCAGGAGGGTGACACCCCTTTCCCGTTCCCTCCCATTGGACACAATCCCAATGGACCCAAACCCCTTCCCATTCACTCCCATTGTACACAATCCCAATGGACCCAAACCCCTTCCCACTCACTCCCATTGTACACAATCCCAATGGATCCAAACCACTTCCCATTCACTCCCATTGTACACAATCCCAGTGGACCCAAACCCCTTCCCGTTCACTCCCATTGTACACAATCCCAGTGGACCCAAACCCCTTCCCATTCACTCCCATTGTACACAATCCCAATGGACCCAAACCCCTTCCCACTCACTCCCATTGTACACAATCCCAATGGATCCAAACCACTTCCCATTCACTGCCATTGCACACAATCCCAATGGACCCAAACCTCTTCCCACTCCCTCCTGTTGGATTGAAGTGTATACAGTTTGCGATATTGTTTCGGGGAGCTTGCTATGTGTCAACGGCTCCTTGCATGTCACCCGGGACACTCGGATTGCTCAGTTTTATTCGCTAATCAAGGGGTAACTTTGGGAAAACAGCAGGGTGTGGGAAGCCAGGAAACAGGAGCTGACAAACACAGAGAGAGTTCACACATAGAATCCCACCCTAACTCCTCCTGGCGGGACTGAGCCCCGTGCCTTGGACTGACCTCACAGCAAACGTGGAACCTACCTCATGACATCTGAAAAACGGAGACTGTAGTAATGCCTCCTTGATGGCATTTAATCGATTTTCATAGGCTTTCTGGAAAACCAAGAGACATTGTTGAGAATGTGGTACACACCTTCCTAGGTGTGAGGGTATTGGCTTAATTTTCAGACAGGAAAATTGCCCACAGCTCTCACTTAACCTCACAGACAGCAGACTTATAAAGGATAGGACAGGACTGGAGAGTTTGATGGGGACAGTGTAGAGGGAGCTTTACTCTATATCTAACCCCATGCTGTCCCTGTCCTGGGGAGTGTTTGATGGGGCCAGTGTAGAGGGAGCTTTACTCTGTATCTAACCCCGTGCTGTCCCTATCCTGGGGAGTGTTTGATGGGGGACAGTGTAGAGAGAGCTTTACTCTGTATCTAACCCCGTCCTGTCCCTGTCCTGGGGAGTGTTTGATGGGGGGGGACAGTGTAGAGGGAGCTTTACTCTGTATCTAACCCCATGCTGTCCCTGTCCTGGGGAGTGTTTGATGGGGGACAGTGTAGAGGGAGCTTTACTCTGTACCTAATCCCGTGCTGTCCCTGTCCCGGGGAGTGTTTGATGGGGGACAGTGTAGAGGGAGCTTTACTCTGTACCTAATCCCGTGCTGTCCCTGTCCTGGGGAGTGTTTGATGGGGGACAGGGTAGAGGGAGATTTACTCTGTACCTAACCCCGTGCTGTCCCTGTCCTGGGGGGGTGTTTGATGGGGGGGGGGGGACAGTGTACCTGGTCATAACATTGATTCTGTCCTGTTTGTTGTGTTGTGAGAGTTGAAAATCTGGCACACAGCTTCTGTTAACCAGAGCTGGCATTCCATCAGCGGTTAGGGTTCCAGAATACCTCAAATTACAGCAGGGAACACAACAGGGACAAACCCAGAGGGGAATTACAATTCTGTGTTTTGTTGAGGCAAGGATTACCCGAGCTGTTTACAATACTTGAGGCAGGTCTCTGCAGGCTCATTGCCAACGTGTCAAACTCTTCACAACAGAACGCCACACCCACACATTATCGATGCAAAGTTCTGGCATGGAAATGAGTAAAGGAATCAAATTCCACATCAAATGTCCTTTTCATCAGTCTTGGATACAGAGTAAAGCTCCCTCTACACTGTCCCCCCATCAAACACTCCCCAGGACAGGGACAGCACGGGGTTAGATACAGAGTAACGCTCCCTCTACACTGTCCCCCCATCAAACACTCCCCAGGACAGGGACAGCACAGGGTTAGATACAGAGTACAGCTCCCTCCACACTACCCCACCACCGTCAGATGGTCATGCGCCAATTCTGAACTGGAAGGGTGTGGACAACCAAAGCAGTGAGTAGTGTTCCCTGAGGCTGCCTCCCATCCCCTCGCGTTGTGACCCCGTGGCTGCTGAGCCTCTTCTGCCCCAGTGAACAGAAATCCCGGCCTATCCAGCCTCTCAAACCCTCCATTCCCGGTAACATCCCGGTAAATCTCTTCTGAACCCTCTCCAGTTTAATAACATCCTTCCTGTAACAGGGCGGCCAGAACTGGACACAGTGATCCAGACGAGGCCTCACCAATTTCCTGTACAACCCCAACACGAACGTCCCAACTCCTACACTCAAAAGGTCTGAGCAATGGAGGCAAACGTGTTAAACACCTTCCAAACCAGTCTGTCTATATGTGAAGTAAACTTCAAAGATTTATAATGTGGAGTGGACTGTGTTGGACTATAACACCAGGTTGTAGTCCGACAGGTTTATTTGGAAGCACTAGCTTTCGGAGCGACGCCTCTTCGTCAGGTGGTTGTGAGCTATGTTCTACACCCCCACATCTCTCTGTTCTACAGCACTCCCCGAGGCCCGACTGCTAATTGTGAAAGTCTCACATTTACCCAAACTGCACTCCATCTGCCACTTCCTCAGTCCATTGGCCCAATCGATCAAGATAACCCGAGATAACCAACTTACCAGGATAAGGGGGCAACCATCGGTGAAACGGATCAGCGTGGCGATGATCTGCTCCTTGGTCCTGGTCTGCTTGAAGTCTTTGAGGACCACCCCGTTGTCCATCTGCAAAACAGGAGGCCGCTTGCGTCAGACCCCCGAGGTCAGGCAGACTGGAGTCCGATCGGCCTATCAGCTTCCGTGCCAGCACGTCCTGGGGTGGAGGGCGGGCCCAGGGCTGGTACTATCTGCCTGCACAGAGGATACAAGAGCCCCTCGCCTCGTTGGGGGGGGGGGGGGCAAGGAACATCTAGGTGTGACGGTTCCCCCCCCCCCAACCTGGGCCTGGCCCCAACAACCGAGTTCGCGTTTCTCGGGGTTAACGTGGGACTGAAGGGCCACTTGGCCCATCACGCCTCCTGCCCCTACTCTCCCCAGCCCCCTAAGATAACGTCAGAGCCCTCAGGCTCACCTCGCTGTCAATCAAACCCTGTGCCTTTTGCTTTTGGCAGTTAAGGGGCCGAATGGCTCAGAGCAGGGGCTTCCGCACAGCAGGCTCTCCTGAACAGCGTCAAATTAATTGAACGACCCAAAGGTTTCTGGGGAAGGTTCCAAGAGAGGAGGTTGCCCTTTCGTTTGTGCACTTAAAGGGTGTATGTTTATTCGCAATCCGTGTCCCCCTTCCTTCCTGCTCTCCTCCCGTCTGGTCTGTCAGGATCTCACTGTTCCGATAGCACCTCCGGGTGCTAAACCCCCCTGACCTTGCCCCTCTCACCCCAGCAATCTTTTCCTGAGATCTAACACGTTAGGTTATGTTCTTCCTTTCAAAGTAACTCAGCATATTGCGCACCAAGAGTGGGCCCACCCAGGTCCAGTGGGAAAACTACACCCCCCCACCCCTCCTTTTTTTAAAAATCATCGAGTAAGTGTGTGCTGCAGGAACTGATTAGATTAGACTAGCTTCCCTACAGTGCGGAAACAGGCCCTTCGGCCCAACAGGTCCACACCGACCCTCCGAAGAGTAAACCCGCCCAGTAGCCTCAGCCGAGCATCAGGAACGGGATTGACGTTTCCGGGGAGCCCTCTTCAGAAGAGTCGCACTCAGCTCGAAACGTTAAACCTGGCGTTTCTCTCTCTCTCTCGACGGGAGATAGCAGACCCTGCTGGGATCCCCCCCCCCCCACCCCAGCCCTTTTGGGTCTTAGTTCCAGCCTCCAGCTCACTCTGTCACCAGAGTTTCTTTATTCACGCTCCCCCTCCACCCCAAACAGGATCCATTTGCTGCCTATACTACCCGCTGCATCTGCAGACTAACTTCCTGAAGTCAATGGATGGCAAAAGCCGATGGGATCCATTCTGAGGGGGTGAGTATTCCTTGCTTTTTCTCACAGCTGTGTGAGGAGGGGCAGAGTTCGTGTGGATATTTATCAGAGATTCCCTACAGTGTGGAAACAGGCCCTTCGGCCCAACAAGTCCACACCGACCCTCCGAAGTCTAACCCACACAGAACCATTTCCCCACCCATACGTTTGCCCCGAACAATCCACCCTAACCTGCACATCCCTGGGCACTATGGGACAATTTAGCACGGCCCAATCCACCCTAACCTGCACATCTTTGAACTGAGGGAGGGAACTGGAGCACCCGGAGGAATCCCCACCCAGACACGGGGGGGGGGGGGGGGGGGGGGGGGGAAAGTGCAAACTCCACCCAGACAGTGACCCGAGGGTGGGATCGAACCCGGGTTGCTGGTGCCGTGAGGCAGCAGTGCTAACCCACTGAGCCACCGTGCTGCCTTCAGGCTGAGATAGTGTTATTTCCTCAACTGATCAAGAATCTAACAGGGAACATAAGAATTCAGAGGAGGAGGCCATCTGTCCCATCTAGTCCCACCTGCCAGCACCCGGCCCATATCCCTCCAAACCCTTCCTATTCATGTCCCCATCCAAATGCCTTTTAAATGTTGTCATTGTACCAGCCTCCACCACTTCCTCTGGCAGCTCATTCCATACACGTACCACCCTCTGTGTGAAAAAGTTGCCCCTTAGGTCTCTTTTATATCTTTCCCCTCTCACCCTAAACCTATGCCCCTCTATTTCTGGACTCCCCGACCCCAGGGAAAAGACTTTGTCTATTTACCCTATCCATGTCCCCTCACGATTTTGTAAACCTCTATAAGGTCACCCCTCAGCCTCTGACGCTCCAGGGAAAACAGCCCCAGCTTGTTCCGCCTCTCCCTCCAACCCTGGCAACATCGTTGTAAGTTGTTTTCTGAAGGGAAAGAATAAAAGGGAACCCGAGGGGCAACATTTTTACCCAGAGGATGGTACCCAGATGGAATGAGCTGCCAGAGGAAGTGGTTGAGGCGGGTACATTAACAACATTGAAAAGGCATTTGGACAAATCCATGGATAGGAAAGGGTTAGAAGGATAGGGGCCAAGTGCAGGGAAATGGGATTAGAGTGGACGGCCATTTTGGTCAGCATGGACCAGTTTGGGCTGAAGGGCCTGTTGGACTCTGTAAGACTTTCCGTATTCTGTTCCATCCCAAAGTGTGCAGCTTTAACCTCGCTGCCTTGTGTTTGAGGGAGGTTAATGAGCGAGTGGAAAGGGAGGAGAGGTGAATTGTCCCGGTGTACCGTTATTCCTTCAATCCGGAAGCCCAGGGTGGCGGTGGAGCTGATCATCTCCCTCCACTGCATGTAGCGTACTTTTGTCACCCCCGCCTGCCTGTGCTCCTGCTCGGTCGGAGCCTCTGGGTCAACTTTGTTCATCTTCTGGTAGAGGTCTTTACGGTAGGAACATCTCTGAAGGTCCCTCACCATCTCCTCTTCCAGGTAGGTCCTGAGGACAGGCACAGGCACACACACAGACACACACACACAGACACAGACACAGACAGAGACAGACACACACACACAGACACAGACACAGACAGAGACAGAGACACACACACAGACAGAGACAGAGACAGAGACACAGACACAGACACAGACACAGACAGACACACAGACACAGACACAGACACAGACAGAGACACAGACACAGACACAGACAGAGACAGAGACACAGACAGAGACAGAGACACAGACACAGACAGACACACAGACACAGACACAGACACACAGACACAGACAGAGACACAGACAGACACAGACAGACACACAGACACAGACACAGACACACAGACAGAGACAGAGACACAGACACAGACACAGACACAGACAGAGACACAGACACACAGAGACACAGACAGAGACAGAGACAGAGACACAGACACACACAGGCACACACACAGACACAGACACAGACACACACAGAGACACAGACAGAGACACACAGACACACACACAGACAGACACAGACAGACACACAGACACAGACACACACACAGACAGAGACACAGACAGAGACACAGACACAGACACACAGACAGAGACAGAGACAGAGACACAGACACAGACAGAGACACAGACACACAGACACAGACACACACACAGACACAGACAGAGACAGAGACAGAGACACAGACAGACACAGACACAGACAGAGACACAGACAGACACAGACACACAGACACACAGACACAGACACACACACAGACACACACACAGACACACACACAGACAGAGACACAGACACAGACACACAGACACAGACAGAGACAGAGACAGAGACACAGACACACACACAGACACAGACAGAGACACAGACACAGACACAGACACAGACACACAGACACAGACACACACACAGACACACACACAGACAGAGACACAGACAGAGACAGAGACAGAGACACACACACAGACACAGACAGAGACAGAGACAGAGACAGAGACACACACACAGACACAGACAGAGACACACACAGACAGACACAGACAGAGACACAGACACAGACAGAGACAGAGACATACACACACACACAGACAGAGACACAGGCACAGGCACACACACAGACAGACAGACACACAGACACACAGACACAGACACAGACAGAGACAGAGACACACACACACACACACAGACACAGACAGAGACACAGACACAGGCACACACACAGACAGACAGACACACAGACACAGACACACACACACACACACAGACACAGACAGAGACACAGGCACACACACAGACAGAGACAGAGACAGAGACAGAGACACAGAAACACAGACACAGACAGAGACAGAGAGACACACACACACAGACACAGACAGAGACACAGACACAGACACACACACAGACACAGACAGAGACACACACACACAGGCACACACACAGACACAGACAGAGACACAGACACAGACACAGACAGAGACAGAGACACACACACACACACAGACACACACAGAGACACAGACACAGACACACACACAGACACAGACAGAAACACACACACACAGGCACACACACACACACAGACACAGACACAGACACACACACAGACACACACAGACACAGACAGAGACACACACACACAGACACACGCACACACACAGACACAGACAGAGACACACACACACAGACAGAGACACAGACACAGACACAGACAGAGACACACATACAGACACAGACAGAGACACAGACACACACACATAGACAGAGACACAGACAGAGACACACACACACAGACACACGCACACACACAGACAGAGACACAGACACAGACACAGACAGAGACACACAGAGACACACACCCAGAGACACCCACAGACAGAGACGCACACACACAGACACACGCACGCACACAGAGACACACACACAGACACAGGCACACACAGACACAGGCACAGGCACACACAGAGACACAGGCACACACAGACACACACACAGAGACACACACAGAGACACAGACAGAGACATACACACAGACACACACACAGAGACACCCACAGACAGAGACACACACACACAGACACACGCACACACACACAGACAGAGACACAGACAGACACACACAGACACATACAGAGAGACACCCACAGACACAGACACACACACACAGACACACGCACGCACACACACAGAGACACACACACAGACACACACACACACAGACACAGGCACACGCAGACACAGGCACAGGCACACATAGAGACACAGGCACACACAGACACACACAGAGACACACACACAGAGACACACACACAGACACACACACACACACAGACACAGGCACACGCAGACACACACACAGACAGACACACACAGAGACACAAAGACACACACAGAGACGTAGATACGCACAGACACACAAGCACACACACACATAGACGCAGACACACACAGACACACAGACATACACAGACACAGAGACACACAGACATAGAGACACACACAGAGACAGGCACAAACACAGACAGACATGCAGACAGACAGACACACACAGAGACACACACACACAAAGACACACAAAAACGTAGATACGCACAGACACACAAGCACACACACACAGACGCAGACACGCACAGACACAGAGACACAGATGCACACACACACACACAGACACACGTATACAGATAGACAGACAGACACACACACACACACGCACACAGACACAGATTCACACATACACAGACACGCAGACACACATACAGATGCACACACAAACAGTGAGAGAAAGAATCGAAGAACTGTTACATCCTCAGCATCCCTCCCCTCCGATCGCAAAGCGCGGATGCTGTGGTCAACGGTCAACAAGATCTCCCGGGACAACGCCCCAAACTGTAAAATTTAAGTCAAGTTCATTCATCGAGGCATGAAATACCAGACCCTTACACACCGCTCTCCCCACCCTCAGTTCCAACATCAGTTCCGGAACATTCCGCAACCGTCTGAGAGGGAAACATTTGGTCATGGTGAGGCCCAGCGTTTATTGTCCTGACCCTAATTGCCCAGAGGGCAGTTAAGAATCAACCACATTGCCCAGACACGTGTAGGCCCAGACCAGGTAACGATGGTAGTTTCCTTCCCTGAAGGACATTTGTCTACCCCTGAAAAAAAAACAATGATGGATTCATCATCCTTGGGCACTTCCTAATCCCAGATTCCTATTGGATTCGAGTGCCACCATCTGGTATAGTGGGATTCGTACCTGGGTCTCCAGAACATTCCCTAGATCTCCCCTAGGCCATTGCCTCCCTGTATTGTCAGAATCTACGAAAGCCTGAGGCCTATATAGGGGTAGCCCACAATGCTCCGATTCCTGGGATTTTAAGGCCTGCACTTGGCACCCAGCCTCCCTCACCTTGGGAGGGATATTGGGGGGGTAGCCTTCCATCTGATGAAAACACAGAGACCCTCAAGCGGCTTAAAGTTCAAAATCCCTCGTGAGGGGACAGGGCTTGAGCAACGTACAGAATAGAGGGATGGGCTGAAAGGCCTCAGGTGAGCACTTTCTGAAGGGTCGCCATGGGAGACGGGGCAGCCATCTTGCATCCAGAGAGCTCCCCACCAACAACAGTGTGATCGTGACACGTGTCAGGTCAGATGTAGCTATGGAGAGCTCCTGCTCTCTCTCCCCCCAGCACTGGACTGAGCTAGGCCGAGGCCTGGGGATTAACCTTCCCTCTGATATGTCGGGGGGCCATCTCTGACCAAACTAGGCGTCCCAGCCCCGGGGGCTTCATGCTGCACTTGGGGGCAAAGTCGCGGGGCTGGGGGGTTGTGAGGCAAAGATATTGGGGGAGGGCCGGGGGTGGGGGGGCGAGCTCAGAGCAAGGGGGTAAATTGAACTGCCCCTTCCTGAGACAGACATCACACACGTGACCTGTGGAACAAGCTGGAGGGCGGATGGATAGGCCCTCAGTGGCTATTCCACTTCAGGCTCCACTCCAACAGGCTGGAGAAGGGGCGGAACGGCCTCCTCCTGTTCCTGCGGGACAGGCTGGAGTAGGGGCTGAACGGCCTCCTCCTGTTCCTATGAGACAGGCTGGAGAAGGGGCTGAACGGCCTCCAAATGTTCCTGCGGGACAGGCTGGAGAAGGGGCTGAACGGCCTCCTCCTGTTCCCAGTGGGACAGGCTGGAGAAGGGGCTGAACGGCCTCCTCCTGTTCCTGCGGGACAGGCTGGAGAAGGGGCTGAACGGCCTCCTCCTGTTCCTATGAGACAGGCTGGAGAAGGGGCTGAACGGCCTCCTCCTGTTCCTGCGGGACAGGCTGGAGAAGGGGCTGAACGGCCTCCTCCTGTTCCCAGTGGGACAGGCTGGAGAAGGGGCTGAACGGCCTCCTCCTGTTCCTGCGGGACAGGCTGGAGAAGGGACTGAACGGCCTCCTCCTGTTCCTGCGGGACAGCTGGAGAAGGGGCTGAACGGCCTCCTCCTGTTCCTGCGGGACAGGCTGGAGTAGGGGCTGAACGGCCTCCTCCTGTTCCTGCGGGACAGCTGGAGAAGGGGCTGAATGGCCTCCTCCTGTTCCTGCGGGACAGGCTGGAGAAGGGGCTGAACGGCCTCCTCCTGTTCCTGTGGGACAGGCTGGAGTAGGGGCTGAACGGCCTCCTCCTGTTCCTGCGGGACAGGCTGGAGTAGGGGCTGAACGGTCTCCTCCTGTTCCTGCGGGACAGGCTGGAGAAGGGGCTGAATGGCCTCCTCCTGTTCCCAGTGGGACAGGCTGGAGAAGGGGCTGAGCGGCCTTCTCCTGTTCCCAGTGGGACAGGCTGGAGAAGGGGCTGAATGGCCTCCTCCTGTTCCTGCAGGACAGGCTGGAGTAGGGGCTGAGCGGCCTCCTCCTGTTCCTGCGGGACAGGCTGGAGAAGGGGCTGAACGGCCTCCTCCGGTTCCCGCGGGACAGGCTGGAGAAGGGGCTGAGCGGCCTCCTCCTGTTCCTATGAGACAGGCTGGAGAAGGGACTGAGCGGCCTCCTCCTGTTCCCAGTGGGACAGGCTGGAGAAGGGGCTGAGCGGCCTCCTCCTGTTCCCAGTGGGACAGGCTGGAGGAGGGGCTGAGCGGCCTCCTCCTGTTCCCAGTGGGACAGGCTGGAGAAGGGGCTGAACGGCCTCCTCCTGTTCCTATGAGACGGGCTGGAGAAGGGGCTGAACGGCCTCCTCCTGTTCCCAGTGGGACAGGCTGGAGAAGGGACTGAGCAGCCTCCTCCTGTTCCTATGAGACGGGCTGGAGAAGAGGCTGAGCGGCCTCCTCCTGTTCCTGCGGGACAGACTGGAGAAGGGGCTGAACGGCCTCCTCCTGTTTCTGCGGGACAGGCTGGAGTAGGGGCTGAGCGGCCTCCTCCTGTTTCTGCGGGACAGGCTGGAGTAGGGGCTGAGCGGCCTCCTCCTGTTCCTGCGGGACAGCTGGAGAAGGGGCTGAACGGCCTCCAAATGTTCCTGCGGGACAGGCTGGAGTAGGGGCTGAACGGCCTCCTCCTGTTCCTGCGGGACAGGCTGGAGAAGGGGCTGAACGGCCTCCTCCTGTTCCTGCGGGACAGGCTGGAGAAGGGGCTGAACGGCCTCCTCCTGTTTCTGCGGGACAGGCTGGAGTAGGGGCTGAGCGGCCTCCTCCTGTTCCCAGTGGGACAGGCTGGAGTTGGGGCTGAGCGGCCTCCTCCTGTTCCTGCGGGACAGCTGGAGAAGGGGCTGAACGGCCTCCTCCTGTTCCTGCGGGACAGGCTGGAGAAGGGGCTGAACGGCCTCCTCCTGTTCCTGCGGGACAGGCTGGAGTAGGGGCTGAACGGCCTCCAAATGTTCCTGCGGGACAGGCTGGAGAAGGGGCTGAACGGCCTCATCCTGTTCCTGCGGGACAGGCTGGAGAAGGGGCTGAACGGCCTCATCCTGTTCCTGCGGGACATGCTGGAGTAGGGGCTGAACGGCCTCCTCCTGTTCCTATGAGACAGGCTGGAGTAGGGGCTCTGCGCGCTCTCCTGTTTCTGCGGGACAGGCTGGAGAAGGGGCTGAGTGGCCTCCTCCTGTTCCCAGTGGGACAGGCTGGAGAAGGGGCTGAACGGGTTCCTCCTGTTCCCAGTGGGACAGGCTGGAGAAGGGGCTGAGCGGCCTCCTCCTGTTCCTGCGGGACAGGCTGGAGTAGGGGCTGAGCGGTCTCCTCCTGTTCCTGCGGGACAGCTGGAGAAGGGGCTGAACGGCCTCCTCCTGTTCCTGCGGTACAGGCTGGAGTAGGGGCTGAACGGCCTCCTCCTGTTTCTGCGGGACAGGCTGGAGAAGGGGCTGAACGGCCTCATCCTGTTCCTGCGGGACAGGCTGGAGTAGGGGCTGAACGGCCTCCTCCTGTTCCTATGAGACAGGCTGGAGTAGGGGCTGAACGGCCTCCTCCTGTTCCTATGAGACAGGCTGGAGTAGGGGCTGAGCGGCCTCCTCCTGTTCCCAGTGGGACAGGCTGGAGTAGGGGCTGAATGGCCTCCTCCGGTTCCCGCGGGACAGGCTGGAGAAGGGGCTGAACGGCCTCCTCCTGTTCCTGCGGGACAGGCTGGAGAAGGGGCTGAACGGCCTCCTCCTGTTCCTGCGGGACAGGCTGGAGAAGGGGCTGAACGGCCTCCTCCTGTTCCCAGTGGGACAGGCTGGAGAAGGAGCTGAGCGGCCTCCTCCTGTTCCCAGTGGGACAGGCTGGAGAAGGGGCTGAACGGCCTCCTCCTGTTCCCAGTGGGACAGGCTGGAGAAGGGGCTGAACGGCCTCCTCCTGTTCCCGTTGGGACAGGCTGGAGAAGGAGCTGAGCGGCCTCCTCCTGTTCCCAGTGGGACAGGCTGGAGAAGGAGCTGAGCGGCCTCCTCCTGTTCCCAGT
Organism: Chiloscyllium punctatum; assembly: GCF_047496795.1. Lineage (NCBI taxonomy): Eukaryota > Metazoa > Chordata > Chondrichthyes > Orectolobiformes > Hemiscylliidae > Chiloscyllium > Chiloscyllium punctatum. The sequence goes on from NC_092769.1 coordinate 68,010,385, forward strand.
GGGACAGGCTGGAGAAGGGGCTGAACGGCCTCCTCCTGTTCCCGTTGGGACAGGCTGGAGAAGGAGCTGAGCGGCCTCCTCCTGTTCCCGTTGGGACAGGCTGGAGAAGGAGCTGAGCGGCCTCCTCCTGTTCCCAGTGGGACAGGCTGGAGAAGGGGCTGAACGGCCTCCTCCTGTTCCCAGTGGGACAGGCTGGAGAAGGAGCTGAGCGGCCTCCTCCTGTTCCCAGTGGGACAGGCTGGAGAAGGGGCTGAACGGCCTCCTCCTGTTCCCAGTGGGACAGGCTGGAGAAGGGGCTGAACGGCCTCCTCCTGTTCCCGTTGGGACAGGCTGGAGAAGGAGCTGAGCGGCCTCCTCCTGTTCCCAGTGGGACAGGCTGGAGAAGGAGCTGAGCGGCCTCCTCCTGTTCCCAGTGGGACAGGCTGGAGAAGGGGCTGAACGGCCTCCTCCTGTTCCCGTTGGGACAGGCTGGAGAAGGAGCTGAGCGGCCTCCTCCTGTTCCCGTTGGGACAGGCTGGAGAAGGAGCTGAGCGGCCTCCTCCTGTTCCCAGTGGGACAGGCTGGAGAAGGGGCTGAACGGCCTCCTCCTGTTCCCGTTGGGACAGGCTGGAGAAGGAGCTGAGCGGCCTCCTCCTGTTCCCAGTGGGAATGCCTGTGTTGTGTGCACTGTAACCTGTGCCAGTCATTCACAGCCCAGGCCCGGGTGCCCGGGTGCCCGTGTGCGCACACTCACCGGATGCCCATTTTGCAGTCCATGATGCAGGGTGAGTGTAGACCCGTGAGTAGGTCTTCCATCTGGATGAAGCGCTCGCTGTCCTTCTCCACCACCCCGTAATAGGCTGGCACGTAAGGCTTGAGGACATCACCCATCAGCTTCTGCAGGCACTGACTCTCATTTACACTGAATTTCTTCAGGATGAACCCGGCCTCACTCAGACGGAAATTGCCTGGAGCAGGAATCCAGGAACGGGGAGGGTGGGGGGTGGGATGCAAAACACAGCCTTCAGGAAGCAGCAGCAATAACGCAGCCCGCACTGTCGGAGGGTCAGTGCTGAGGGAGTGCCGCACTGTCGGAGCATCAGTCCTGAGGGAGAGGGGTACTGTCGGAGGGTCAGTGCGGAGGGAGAGGGGTACTGTCGGAGGGTCAGTGCTGAGGGGGTGCCGCACTGTCGGAGGGTCAGTTCTGAGGGAGTGCTGCACTGTCTGAGGGTCAGTACTGAGGCAGTGCCGCACTGTCAGAGGGTCAGTACTGAGGCAGTGCCGCACTGTCAGAGGGTCAGTACTGAGGCAGTGCCGCACTGTCGGAGGGTCAGTACTGAGGGAGTGCCGCACTGTGGGAGGGTCAGTACTGAGGGAGTGCCACACTGTCGGAGGGTCAGTACTGAGGGAGTGCCGCACTGTCGGAGGGTCAGTACTGAGGGAGTGCCGCACTGTCGGAGGGTCAGTACTGAGGGAGTGCCGCACTGTCGGAGGGTCAGTACTGAGGGAGTGCCACACTGTCGGAGAGTCAGTACTGTGGGAGTGCCGCACTGTCGGAGGGTCAGTACTGAGGCAGTGCCGCACTGTCGGAGGGTCAGTACTGAGGGAGTGCCGCACTGTGGGAGGGTCAGTGCTGAGGGAGTGCCGCACTGTGGGAGGGTCAGTGCTGAGGGAGTGCCGCACTGTCAGAGGGTCAGTACTGAGGGAGTGCCGCACTGTCGGAGGGTCAGTACTGAGGCAGTGCCGCACTGTCGGAGGGTCAGTACTGAGGGAGTGCAGCACTGTCGGAGGGTCAGTACTGAGGCAGTGCCGCACTGTGGGAGGGTCAGTGCTGAGGGAGTGCCGCACTGTCGGAGGGTCAGTACTGAGGGAGTGCAGCACTGTCGGAGGGTCAGTACTGAGGGAGTGCCGCACTGTCGGAGGGTCAGTACTGAGGGAGTGCCGCACTGTCGGAGGGTCAGTACTGAGGGAGTGCCGCACTGTCGGAGGGTCAGTACTGAGGGAGTGCCGCACTGTCGGAGAGTCAGTACTGTGGGAGTGCCGCACTGTCGGAGGGTCAGTACTGAGGCAGTGCCGCACTGTCGGAGGGTCAGTACTGAGGGAGTGCCGCACTGTCGGAGGGTCAGTGCTGAGGGAGTGCCGCACTGTCAGAGGGTCAGTACTGAGGGAGTGCCGCACTGTCGGAGGGTCAGTACTGAGGCAGTGCCGCACTGTCGGAGGGTCAGTACTGAGGGAGTGCAGCACTGTCGGAGGGTCAGTACTGAGGCAGTGCCGCACTGTGGGAGGGTCAGTGCTGAGGGAGTGCCGCACTGTCAGAGGGTCAGTACTGAGGGAGTGCCGCACTGTCGGAGGGTCAGTACTGAGGCAGTGCCGCACTGTCGGAGGGTCAGTACTGAGGGAGTGCAGCACTGTCGGAGGGTCAGTACTGAGGCAGTGCCGCACTGTCAAAGGGTCAGTGCTGAGGGAGTGCCGCACTGTCAGAGGGTCAGTACTGAGGGAGTGCAGCACTGTCGGAGGGTCATTGCTGAGGGAGTGCCGCACTGTCAGAGGGTCAGTGCTGAGGGAGTGCCGCACTGTCAGAGGGTCAGTACTGAGGGAGTGTCGCACTGTCAGAGGGTCAGTACTGAGGGAGTGCCGCACTGTCAGAGGGTCAGTACTGAGGGAGTGCCGCACTGTCGGAGGGTCAGTACTGAGGGAGTGCCGCACTGTCAGAGGGTCAGTACTGAGGGAGTGCCGCACTGTCAGAGGGTCAGTGCTGAGGTAGGGCCGCACTGTCGGAGGGTCAGTACTGAGGGAGTGCCGCACTGTCAGAGGGTCAGTGCTGAGGTAGGGCCGCACTGTCAGAGGGTCAGTACTGAGGGAGTGCCGCACTGTCGGAGGGTCAGTGCTGAGGTAGGGCCGCACTGTCAGAGGGTCAGTACTGAGGGAGTGCCGCACTGTCAGAGGGTCAGTACTGAGGGAGTGCCGCACTGTCGGAGGGTCAGTACTGAGGGAGTGCCGCACTGTCAGAGGGTCAGTACTGAGGGAGTGCCGCACTGTCGGAGGGTCAGTACTGAGGGAGTGCCGCACTGTCAGAGGGTCAGTACTGAGGGAGCGCTGCACTGTCGGAGCGTCAGGACTGAGGGAGTGCCGCACTGTCGGAGGGTCAGTACTGAGGGAGTGCCGCACTGTCGGAGGGTCAGTACTGAGGGAGTGCCGCACTGTCGGAGGGTCAGTACTGAGGGAGTGCCGCACTGTCGGAGGGTCAGTACTGAGGGAGTGCCGCACTGTCGGAGGGTCAGTACTGAGGGAGCGCTGCACTGTCGGAGGGTCAGTACTGAGGGAGTGCCGCACTGTCGGAGGGTCAGTACTGAGGGAGTGCCGCACACAGAGTGCATACGTCCAACATGGGAACACAACACTTCATCCATTGTCGAGACACCGTCCCCCAAACCTTTTCCATGTGGGAAGATACAACATGCAATTCCCCCCTCCCCTTTCCCGGATCAACCCCCTTCCCCAAAGCAGTCCCAGATTCCTACCTTCGTGACCCGCAAGCTGGATCCAGGAATTGGATCTTCGGCAGGTCCAGTGGACCATAGTGAAAAACGCCTTCCACGATTTCATCTGAAGGAGGGGGGAGGGGGGAGCCGAGGAGAGGGGGACACGGTGGTGGGAGAGGGTCAGTGGGGGGTGGGGAGGCGAGGGTGCAGAAAAAGAGACAGTCAATCACTCTGAGGGTCGGACACGCCACTCGCTCTCCCACCCCCACCAGCCTACCCCTGCGGGTCAAAATAGCCCCTTCATGTCTGACGGGTTACAAAGGGAGCTGTCGGTGCAGGGGGGTGGGTGAGGGTTAGGGATAAACCAGCTCCCCCTGCCATGCCAGCAGCAGGCACTGTGTGGGTTTGAGGGCGAGGGGGTGTCACGACATCAGAGCAAGACACATCCGACAGAGACCCAATGTCCCCTTAGGGTGGGTGAGGGTGTACAGGGAGTGGGACTGGGGGGGTAGGTGAGGGTGTATGGGGAGTGGGACTGGGGGGGTGGGTGAGGGTGTTCGGGGAGTGGGACCGGGGGGTGGGTGTAAACCAGGCCTCACATACACCCCCGGTCCCACTCCCCGTACACCCTCACACCCCTCAGGTCCCTTTTATAAACCTCTATAAGGTCACCGCTCAGCCTCCAACGTTCCAGGGAAAAGCTGTAGATAGGATAGTGAAGGAGGTGTTTGGTATGCTTCCCTTTATCGGTCAGAGTATTGAGTACAGGAGTTGGGAGATCATGTTGTGGCTGTACAGGACATTGGTTAGGTCACTGTTGGAATATTGAGTGCAATTTTGGTCTCCTTCCTATCGGAAAGATGTTGTGAAACTTGAAAGGGTTCAGAAAAGATTTACAAGGATGTTGCCGGGGTTGGAGGATCTGAGCTACAGGGAGAGGCTGAACAGGCTGGGGCTGTTTTCCCTGGAGCGTCGGAGGCTGAGGGGTGACCTTATAGAGGTTTACAAAATTATGAGGGGCATGGATAGGATAAATAGACAAAGTCTTTTCCCTGGGGTCAGGGGGGTGGATATTGTAAGTAGGCAAGGTCTTTTCTCCAGGGCAGGGGAGTCCAGAACTAGAGGGCATAGGTTAAAGGCAAGAGGGGAAAGATTTAAAAGGGACTTGAGGCAAAACTGCAACCCCAAGGTCTCCTTTGTTCGGCAACGCACCCCAGGACCCCAACATTTGAAAGGAACCGAGTTCCCTGTGGGAGTGGGGTTGGGGAACGATCCCCTGCCCAATACGTCTGGGCCATCCCTAGCTGCCCCTCAAACGGAGTTGGTCAGGGTACAGGCCCGGTTATGAGCCAGGCCCGGTTGCCGTGGGTCTGGAGTCACATGCAGAAGGAGGCCAAGGGAAGGGATCTCCGTCAACGAGACGCCGGACTTTCTTCTTTCAGTTGACCACCGCCGACAGGTCACTGTCCCAACCAGAGTCAAGCTCAAATTCCACACTTCGGAAAGTGAATTTAAATCCCGACAGTGGGGGATGGAGGGGGTGGGGGGTGGGGGGGGTTTGGATTCGGACTGGGGCTCCTCGGCGTTGCTCATCCAGTCATAGCACCGCTGTCGGAACATTCAACCGGGGTTGGAGACCACGAGGAGCCTTTTAACGTCAAGAAGCGAGCACGTTTTATGTGCCATCCCTTGGGGGTCTTGGGTCTGATCCAATCCAACCTCATTCCAGACTATTTTAATCACAAGTACTTTTGGCGTAGCTCAGTCTTTATTTACATCAAATGAGGAAGTTTAAAGTCACAGCGAGAAAGAAAGGTAGATAAACAAGGTAGATATGTGCGTCTCAATTGGGTTGGTATCGGCGCTTCTGGAATATCGCATGCAAATTCAGCCTTCCCGTTGGAAGAAGGATGTTGTGAAAAAGGATGTTGTTGCCAGGGTTGGAGGGTTTGAGCTACAGGGAGAGGCTGAACAGGCTGGGGCTGTTTTCCCTGGAGCGTCGGAGGCTGAGGGGTGACCTTATAGAGGTTTATAAAATCATGAGGGGACATGGATAGGGTAAATAGACAAAGTCTTTTCCCTGGGGTGGGGGAGTCCAGAACTAGAGGGGCATAGGTTTAGGGTGAGAGGGGGAAAGGTATAAAAGAGACCTAAGGGGCAACTTTTTCACACAGAGGGTGGTACGTGTATGGAATGAGCTGCCAGAGGATGTGGTGGAGGCTGGTACAATGACAACATTTAAAAGGCATCTGGATGGGGACATGAATAGGAAGGGTTTGGAGGGATATGGGCCAAGTGCTGGCGAATGGGACTAGATTAATTTAGGATATCTGGTCGGCATGGACAAGTTGGGCCGAAGGGTCTGTTTCCAGCTGTTCATCTCTATGACTTTGAATGGGACTGGATTAATTGAGATATTGGGTCGGCATGGACAGGTTGGGCCAAAGGGTCTGTTTCCGTGCTGGATGATCTCGATGGCTCCAACACCTTGAGTTTGGGCGGAGTGAGTGATACACAGGAAGAGTCCGCGACTGACCCAATTGGAGCACAGGCAGCTCTCTGGCCTTGTCTTTCGATCAGAGCATTCCTGGAGTGACCGGGAAGGAGTTCGGGGCAGAACTGTGGGGGGGTGGGGGGAAGTCAGTCAATGTTCTCGAACAGTTCAGGCTGACGAGAGAGGAGTGAGTTCCTAGGGTTGGGGAATCTAGGAGGTGGATCCACAATTCAATGGGGGCAGTGGGCAGTTGACTCACAGAGTGGAAACATGTCAGGAGTGGGATTGGCAAATACTCCGAGACATAAGGCCACATAGAAAACAAGAGCGGGAGGAGGCCATTCGGCCCCTGCTCCGCCATCCAATGGGATCATGGCTGACCATCTGACTCAGTCCCCCCCTGTCTCCCTTCAGTTCCGAGAACTCGATCCAACTCCTTCCTCAAACCATTCGATGTTTCGGCCCCAACCCCTCTCTGTGACAGAGAATCCCACAGGCTCCCCCCGCACTCTTTGGGGGAAGACATTTCACCCCATCTCAGTCTGAAATGACCCCCACCCCCGTAATCCTTAGACTATGACGCCTCCCAACCCCCCCGGTTCTGGGCTCCCCGAGTCATCGGGAACATCCTCGATCCTGTCTGGTCCTGTTGGGATTTTATCACTTTCTCCGAGATGCCCCTCCTCGTTCTTCTCAAACCCCCTCCCGGTGAGTACAGACCGAACCGATCCAGTCTCTCCTCATACTATCCCAGACATCTCTGGAGTGTTTGAAGGGGCTCCTGTTTTGCAGTGGTAGTGTCCTTGCCTTTAGGTCAGAAGGTGCCTGGGTTCAATGCCCACTGGGCAACAGGCCACTCAGCCCACCGAAACCACACTGATTCACCGATAAGCACTCACAACCCAATCCCTGAAACCCTGCATTTCCCACGGCCAATCCACCCTAACCTGCACATCCCTGGGCACTATGGGACAATTTAGCATGGCCAATCCACCCTAACCTGCACATCCCTGAACACTATGGAACAATTCAGCACGGCCAATCCACCCTAACCTGCACATCCCTGGGCACTATGGGACAATTTAGCACGGCCAATCCACCCTAACCTGCACATCCCTGGACACTATGGGACAATTTAGCACGGCCAATCCACCCTAACCTGCACATCCCTGGGCACTATGGGACAATTTAGCACGGCCAATCCACCCTAACCTGCACATCCCTGGGCACTATGGGACAATTTAGCACGGCCAATCCACCCTAACCTGCACATCCCTGGACACTATGGGACAATTTAGCACGGCCAATCCACCCTAACCTGCACATCCCGAAACACTATGGGACAATTTAGCACGGCCAATCCACCCTAACCTGCACATCCCTGGGCACTATGGGACAATTTAGCATGGCCAATCCACCCTAACCTGCACATCCCTGGGCACCATGGGACAATTTAGCACGGCCAATCCACCCTAACCTGCACATCCCTGGGCACTATGGGACAATTTAGCACGGCCAATCCACCCTAACCTGTACATCCCTGGGCACTATGGGACAATTTACCACGGCCAATCCACCCTAACCTGCACATCCCTGGGCACTATGGGACAATTTCGCACGGCCAATCCATCCTAACCTGCACATCCCTGGGCACTATGGGACAATTTAGCACGGCCAATCCACCCTAACCTGCACATCCCTGTGCACTATGGGACAATTTAGCACGGCCAATCCACCCTAACCTGCACATCCCTGGGCACTATGGGACAATTTAGCACGGCCAATCCACCCTAACCTGCACATCCCTGGGCACTATGGGACAATTTAGCACGGCCAATCCACCCTAACCTACACATCCCTGGACACTATGGGACAATTTAGCACGGCCAATCCACCCTAACCTGCACATCCCTGGGCACTATGGGACAATTTAGCACGGCCAATCCACCCTAACCTGCACACCCCTGGGCACTATGGGACAATTTAGCACGGCCAATCCATCCTAACCTGCACATCTTTGGACTGTGGGAGGAAACCGGAGCACCCAGAGGAAACCCCACACAGAGAGTCACCCGAGGATGGGATTGAACCTGGGAACCTGCCGCTGTGAGGCAGCAGTGCTAACCACTGATGAGTTCAAACAAGATCCAACTGTACATTTACGTGAGTCACAGGGCATGCCTTGTGAGGGGGGGACCAGCCTTTATTGTCCCCTCTGTCCCTAAGTGCCCCCTTGAGAAGGTGGGGGGTGGGGTGAGCTGCCATCTTGAACTGCTGCAGGATTCTGACCCAAGGAACGGCCGATATATTCCCAAGTCGGGACGGGGAGCGGTGGGAATGTGCGGGAGCGGGGAGTGTTCCCCTCGTGGGTTTGGAAGGTGCTGCCTGAGGATCTGTGATGAATCTCTTCCGAATATGACAATCCTCGGTCAGTCAGCCGTGGATGCCAAATCGGAGACCGGTGTCGCCTGGTGTCGGGGGTATGATGGGAGCTGGGTCAACAAAAGGGGGTCAATGATCGCCTGTCAATACACTGACTGGGCCCGAACAGTCAATAGGCCTCGTCCAGTATCTGCTCATTAACTCTTAAATGATGTGCATTTCTGTAGCGACAGGTCAAGCTGTCCCACACTGCACCGTCATTAATGGAGTGAAGGGTGGTCCCAGATGCAATGACAGGACGCCAGCAGCTGGTTCGTCCACAGCTATCTCCCACCGTGATTATTCCCCAGATGGTCTGGCCATCCCACTGGGCCCCCAGGACACGGACATGGATCAATTCCAGAAAACAGACATTCTCTGCTGAATGAGTACAGAGAGGCACAGAGCTCAAAATGTCTGGTTCACAGAAAAGCTGTCAATACATTTGATAGAGGGAGCTGGGCAAAGGATAAGGGGAGAGTGTAGAAGGAGCTTTACCCTGTATCTAACCCCGTGCTGTCCCTGTCCTGGGGAGTGTTTGATGGGGGACAGTACAGAGGGAGCTTTACTCTGTATCTAACCCCGTGCTGTCCCTGTCCTGGGGAGTGTTTGATGGGGGGACAGTGTAGAGGGAGCTTTACTCTGTATCTAACCCCGTGCTGTCCCTGTCCTGGGGAGTGTTTGATGGGGGACAGTGTAGAGGAAGCTTTACTCTGTACCTAACCCCGTGCTATCTCTGTTGATCTGTAAATAGAGTGGAAGTTGTTTCTGGAGCGTGTTCCCTGTCAAAGCAGTGAATCTCAGTGGAACCTCCCCCACTGTAATCTCTATGGAGCTGAGCATCTCTACTGGATTGTGTGTGCGTCTGAGAGAGTCTGTCTGTATGGATGAGAGGGAGAGTGAGGGGTGAGAGAGAGAGAGAGAGAGACAGAGACTGTCTGTGTGTGTGTGACAGAGAATGTGAGCATTAGATAGTGTGTGTGTGTGAGAGAGAGAGAGAGAGAGAATGTGACCATTAGAGTGAGTGCGTGTGTGTGTGACAGTGTGTGTGTGTAACTGAGAGTGAGTGCGTGTGTGTGTGTGACTAAGAGTGAGTACATGTTTATGTGTGCATCAGTGTGAGACTGTGTATCTGTGTGTTTGTATATGAGAGAGTGTCAGTGTGAGACTGTGTGTGTGAGAGAGTGTCAGTGTGAGACTGTGTATCTGTGTGTGTTTGAGAGTGTCAGTGTGAGACTGTGTATCTGTGTGTGTTTGAGAGTGTCAGTGTGAGACTGTATATCTGTGTGTGTTTGAGAGTGTCAGTGTGAGACTGTGTATCTGTGTGTGTTTGAGAGTGTCAGTGTTAGACGGTGTATCTGTGTGTGTGTCAGTGTGAGACGGTGTATCTGTGTGTGTTTGAGAGTGTCAGTGTGAGACTGTGTATCTGTGTGTGTGTCAGTGTGAGATTCTGTATGTATGTTTGAGAGTGTCAGTGTGAGACTATATCTGTGTGTGTTTGACAGTGTCAGTGTAAGACTGTATATCTGTATGTGCATCTGTGAGTGTCAGTATGAGACTGTGTATCTGTGTGTGTTTGAGAGTGTCAGTGTGAGACGGTGTATCTGTGTGTGTGTCAGTGTGAGACGGTGTATCTGTGTGTGTGTCAGTGTGAGACGGTGTATCTGTGTGTGTTTGAGAGTGTCAGTGTGAGACTGTGTATCTGTGTTTGTGTCAGTGTGAGATTCTGTATATATGTTTGAAAGTGTCAGTGTGAGACTGTATCTGTGTGTGTTTGAGAGTGTCAGTGTGAGACTGTATATCTGTATGTGCATCTGTGAGTGTCAGTGTGAGGCTGTGTGTCTGTGTGTGGGAGTGTCAGTATGAGACTGTGTATCTGTGTGTGTTTGAGAGTGTCAGTGTGAGACTGTGTATCTGTGTGTGTTTGAGAGTGTCAGTGTGAGACGGTGTATCTGTGTGTGTTTGAGAGTGTCAGTGTGAGACTGTGTATCTGTGTGTGTGTCAGTGTGAGATTCTGTATGTATGTTTGAGAGTGTCAGTGTGAGACTGTATCTGTGTGTGTTTGACAGTGTCAGTGTGAGATTGTGTATCTGTGTGTGTGAGAATGTCAGTGTGAGACTGTGTATCTGTGTGTGAGAGTGTCAGTGTTAGACTGTATATCTGTGTGTGTTTGAGAGTGTCAGTGAGACACTGTATCTGTGTGTGTGTGTGTCAGTGTGAGACTGTGTATCTGTGTGTGTGTGTCAGTGTGAGACTGTGTATCTGTGTGTGAGAGTGTCAGTGTGAGAGACGGTATATCTGTGTGTGTGAGTGACAGTGTGAGACTGAGAGTGTCTGTGTGTGTGTGTGTGTATCTGGGTGGTGGGGGGAGGGGTGGGGTGTTCCACAGTGTGACGTTAACTTGGAAACAGGGACAGCCACGGTACAGGAAACCTGAGAGCAGTTCATTATCAAACTCGCTTTGTTTCCCTGAACCTGCCCGACATCCTCCCAGCTAGTTTTATCCGGCCTCCTGGCCAGCAGAGACCGACAGAGGCACATTCATTTATGTAGCGCCGCTCATTATCCCACCCAAATGGGGCGACGTTTCGGTTTGTGAAGCAGGCGCCGTGGGTGGGGATGGCTACACAGCAGGATCCCATGGAAAGTGCTAATGGGATGACTCCCTGCCCCTCCTGGGATCTTGCTGTGCATGGTACGGCATGCCAGCCAGCCTCCAAGTGTCCCACGTTGGGGAGAGGCATGGAGTACGGATTGCCAGGGGAAGGGGCACACCCACACCCACACACACTAACACAGACACACACACACACACACACACATACGGACTAATGCGTGTCGGGGACAGACACTTCACTGTACAACCTCACTGTGTTCAAATATCACTCCGGTAACCCCCTCCAGCCCCTACACCCCCTCCCTATCTCTGTAACCCCCTCCATCCCCTACACCCCCTCCCTATCTCTGTAACTCCCTCCGGCCCCCACTCCCCCTCCCCCTCCCTATCTCTGCAACCCCTCCATCCCCTATACCCCCTCCCAATCCCTGTAACCCCCCCTCCAGCCCCTACACCCCCTCCATATCTCTGTAACCCCCTCCAGCCTCTACACCCCCTCCCTATCCCCGTCATCCCCTACACCCCCTCCCTATCTCTGTAACCCCCTCCATCCCCTACACCCCCTCCCTTTCTCTGTAACTCCCTCTGGCCCCCACTCCCCCTCCTTATCTCTGTAACCCCCTCCATCCCCTAAACCCCCCCCCATCTCTGTAACTCCCTCCGGCCCATACACCCCCTCCCAATCTCTAACTCCCTCCATCCCCTACACCCCCTCCCTATCTCTGTAACCCCCTCCATCCCCTACACCCCCTCCCTATCTCTGTGACCCTTCCAGCCCCTACCCCCCCCTCCCTAATTCTGTAACCCCCTCCATCCCCTACACCCCCTCCCTATCTCTGTGACCCCTCCAGCCCCTACACCCCCTCCCTATCTCTGTAACCCCCTCCGGCCCTACACCCCCTCCCTATCTCTATAACCCCCTCCATCCCCCACACCCCCTCCCTATCTCTGTAACCCCCTCCATCCCCCACACCCCCTCCCTATCTCTGTAACCCCCTCCATCCCCCACACCCCCTCCCTATCTCTGTAACCCCCTCCGGCCCCTACACCCCCTCCCTATCTCTGTAACCCCCTCCGGCCCCTACACCCCCTCCCTATCTCTGTAACCCCCTCCGGCCCCTACACCCCCTCCCTATCTCTGTAACCCCCTCCGGCCCCTACACCCCCTCCCTATCTCTGTAACCCCCTCCGGCCCCTACACCCCCTCCCTATCTCTGTCACCCTCTCCGGCCCCTACACCCCCTCCCTATCTCTGTAACCCCCTCCGGCCCCTACACCCCCTCCGTATCTCTGTCACCCTCTCCGGCCCCTACACCCCCTCCCTATCTCTGTAACCCCCTCCGGCCCCTACACCCCCTCCCTATCTCTGTCACCCTCTCCGGCCCCTCCACCCCCTCCCTATCTCTGTCACCCCCTCCGGCCCCTACACCCCCTCCCTATCTCTGTAACCCCCTCCGGCCCCTACACCCCCTCCCTATCTCTGTCACCCTCTCCGGCCCCTCCACCCCCTCCCTATCTCTGTAACCCCCTCCGGCCCCTCCCTATCTCTGTAACCCCCTCCGGCCCCTACACCCCCTCCCTATCTCTGTAACCCCCTCCGGCCCCTACACCCCCTCCCTATCTCTGTAACCCCCTCCGGCCCCTACACCCCCTCCCTATCTCTGTAACCCCCTCTGGCCCCTACACCCCCTCCCTATCTCTATAACCCCCTCTGGCCCCCACACCCCCTCCCTCCTCCAGTGGCAGTTGTACCTTTAGCTGCGTGAGGCCTGATGTCCTGGAGATTTCCCCCACGACCCTCCATCCTCCTCCCCTCCCAGCCCCCTACTTACGCTCTCTCTCTCTCTCTCTCTCTTTTCGATACGATTCTAAAAAAAAATGGATCTCACTGACAAAACCGTTTGCCGTCATACACTTTCCCTGCGGGGCCCACTCCACACGAAGGGAGCTACCTAAAGGCGAGTTGTTGTTGTCTGGTTTGCACGCACGTGTCGCTGAGGTGGGGTGGTGTGTGTTTGTTCTGGACCCTCAATATCCCCCCAACCCCCCCTCCCTTCCCCGTCGCTGTGGTTGAGGGTTCCACATCCTTCCCTCCCCACTCGCTTTGGGTCACCCGTCGGATGAATTAGCAACAATCTCTTGTTCGATAAATCCTTCATCCCCCCCCCCCGCCCCAGACCCAGCCAAATGGAAACATCTTTCCGATGTCCAGTCTTGCGAGCGCGTGAAGATCTTTGTTAATCGCCACCACAATTCTACTTTGTAGAGAACAGCAACCACTTCCCCTTTTCGCCTAGTCCGGCCGCTGGGGCCCAGTCATTATCTCAAGTAAAAGTAGGCCGGAAGGCCCCCCCCCACCCCGAGCGATAGAAGCTTCTAGAAAAGTCCGGAAGGATGGCCCCCAAAGGCGTACTCGATGATGAGGGAAAAACATGGACAATTGGAGAACATTGGGAAGTGGTTTTGGGGTCTTCGAGACGGTTGCTAGGCCTTACTGAAGCCTAGATTCATAGGCCCGTGTTCCTCGATGCTGGTGTTAGGGGAAGTTCGATGGGACTGGAGATCCTACCCATGGACTTTTTAAAAATATTCATTTTGCTTTTAATTCACTCACGGAGGGTCTTTATTGCCCGGGGTGGGGGACAGTTAAGTGTCAACCCCATTGCTGTGGGTCAAGAGTCATGTGTAGGCCCAGACCAGGTAAGGATGGCAGATTCCTTCCCTAAATTAGTGAGACCATTTTGGGCTTTTCTGACTATCAACAATGGATTCACGATCATCTTTAGATCCTGAATTCCAGAGTTTTTATTGAATTCAAATCCCACTGCCTGGGGGATTCGAACACGAGTCCCCAAAACATTACCTGGGTCTCTGGATAAACAAATCAGGTGACTGTACCACTAGACCTCCTGGGGGCAGAGGGTGGGAGATTGGGGAGCGGGGGGGGGGGGGGGGACACTATTAACCAAAATAGGGCAGGACTCCAGCTCAGGGGGGTTAGGCCTGCGAGGGTGCCCATGGCGAACATTGAAATGAGAAGCCTGACCAGGCCATTCGGCCCATCCTGTCTGCTCTCCCATTCGATACAATCGTGACTGATCTTATCTCAGCCTCAAATGTTGTCATTGTACCAGCCTCCACCACTTCCTCTGGCAGCCTCTGGGTGAAAAAGTTGTCCTGTAGATCTCGTTTATACCTTTCCCCCTCTCACCCTAAACCTATGCCCCTCTTGTTCCGGACTCCCCCACCCCAGGGAAAAGACCTTGTCTATTTACCCTATCCATGCCCCTCACAAGTTTATAAACCTCTATAAGGTCACCCCTCAGCCTCCGACGCTCCAGGGAAAACAGCCCCAGCCTGTTCAGCCTCTCCCTGTAGCTCAAACCCTCCAACCCTCGCAACATCCTTGTAATTTTTTTATGCACCCTGTCCAGGGACTCAGTGGTTAGTCGGGTTCGATCCCTCCCTTGGGCAACTGTCTATGTGGAGTTTGCACATTCTCCCCATGACTGCGTGGGTTCCCTCCCACAGTCCAAAGGTGAGCAGGTGAACGTGGATTGGACATGCTAAACTGTCCCATAGTGCCCAGGGATGCGCAGGTTAGGGTGGATTGGCCGTGCTAAATTGTCCCATAGTGTCCAGGGATGTGCAGGTTAGGGTGGATTGGCCGTGCTAAATTGTCCCATAGTGCCCAGGGATGTGCAGGTTAGGGTGGATTGGCCGTGCTAAATTGTCCCATAGTGTCCAGGGATGTGCAGGTTAGATGTATTAGTCAGGGGTAAATGTTGAGTAATGGGGTAGAGGAGTGGATCTGGAAGGGTTACTCCTTGGAGGGTCAGTGTGGGCTTGCTGGGCCAAATGGCCTGTTCCGACACTGCAGGGATTCTATGATTCTCCAGTCAGGTGACCAGAACTGCATCAGAAAGTCTGCTTCGGGGTGCAGGAAGTGATTGATGTGTCTCATTGTGTGTGTGTGAGAGAGAGAGGGAGACAGGCAGAGAGAGAGAGAGAGAGAGAGAGACTGACAGGCAGGAGGCAGAGAGGGAGAGGGAGGGCAGGTACGAACAGGTAAAAGTGGTTTCCTGGCTGGTTTGCAGTCAGTGAAGGGTTAAACCAGACTGCATCAAACTGAAAGCAGAGACACAAAGGCACCCTTTGTCAAATGTTGACGCAAATGGGAGTTCGGCTGCAGAAACCGCAGTGGAAACTCTGAGAGCACTTGGTTCAGAGCCAGAGACATGGGGTTTCCTCTGAGCGACAGGTCCCCATGTCAGCACGCTCTCCCCTCCCCTCCCCTCCCCACCCCTCCCCCCCATTAACATCTTTCTCACACGAGTTCACAGCCTCGCAATTACTCATCGCCTCTGATCAGCAGCAGGAAACGATTCACAGTGCACCGTCTGCTACAGCACACCAAACACGCACAGGAGGTTATCCTCAAAGGCTTCCACTCAGAGGCAGTGGCTCCCTCAGTACTGACCCTCCGACAGTGCGGCACTCCCTCAGTACTGACCCTCTGACAGTGTGGCACTCCCTCAGAACTGACCCTCCGACAGTGCGGCACTCCCTCAGTACTGACCCTCCGACAGTGCGGCACTTCCTCAGTACTGACCCTCCGACAGTGCGGCACTCCCTCAGTACTGACCCTCCGACAGTGCGGCACTCCCTCAGTACTGACCCTCCGACAGTGCGGCGCTCCCTCAGCACTGACCCTCCGACAGTGCGGCACTCCCTCAGTACTGACCCTCCGACAGTGCGGCGCTCCCTCAGCACTGACCCTCCGACAGTGCGGCGCTCCCTCAGTACTGACCCTCCGACAGTGTGGCACTCCCTCAGTACTGACCTTCCAACAGTGCGGCACTCCCTCAGTACTGACCCTCTGAGAGTGCGGCACTCCCTCAGTACTGACCCTCTGAGAGTGCGGCACTCCCTCAGTACTGACCCTCTGAGAGTGCGGCACTCCCTCAGTACTGACCCTCTGAGAGTGCGGCACTCCCTCAGTACTGACCCTCCGACAGTGCGGCACTCCCTAAGTACTGACCCTCCGACATAGCAGCACCTCCTCAGTACTGACCCTCTGACAGTGCGGCACTCCCTAAGTACGGACCCTCCGACATAGCAGCACCTCCTCAGTACTGACCCTCCGACAGTGCGGCACTTCCTCAGTACTGACCCTCCGACAGTGCGGCACTCCCTCAGCACTGACCCTCCGACAGTGTGGCACTCCCTCAGTACTGACCTTCCAACAGTGCGGCACTCCCTCAGTACTGACCCTCTGAGAGTGCGGCACTCCCTCAGTACTGACCCTCTGAGAGTGCGGCACTCCCTCAGTACTGACCCTCTGAGAGTGCGGCACTCCCTCAGTACTGACCCTCCGAGAGTGCGGCACTCCCTCAGTACTGACCCTCCGACAGTGCGGCACTCCCTCAGTACTGACCCTCCGACATAGCAGCACCTCCTCAGTACTGACCCTCTGACAGTGCGGCACTCCCTAAGTACGGACCCTCCGACATAGCAGCACCTCCTCAGTACTGACCCTCCGACAGTGCGGCACTTCCTCAGTACTGACCCTCCGACAGTGCGGCACTCCCTCAGCACTGACCCTCCGACAGTGCGGCACTCCCTCAGCACTGACCCTCCGACAGTGCGGCGCTCCCTCAGCACTGACCCTCCGACAGTGCGGCGCTCCCTCAGCACTGACCCTCCGACAGTGCGGCACTCCCTCAGTACTGACCCTCCGACAGTGTGGCACTCCCTCAGTACTGACCTTCCAACAGTGCGGCACTCCCTCAGTACTGACCTTCCGACAGTGCGGCACTCCCTCAGCACTGACCCTCCGACATTGCAGCAGTCCCTCAGCACTGACCCTCCGACAGTGCGGCACTCCCTAAGTACTGACCCTCCGACATAGCAGCACCTCCTCAGTACTGACCCTCTGACAGTGCGGCACTCCCTCAGAACTGACCCTCCGACAGTGCGGCACTCCCTCAGTACTGACCCTCCGACAGTGCGGCACTTCCTCAGTACTGACCCTCCGACAGTGCGGCACTCCCTCAGTACTGACCCTCCGACAGTGCGGCACTCCCTCAGGACTGATCCTCCGACAGTGCGGCGCTCCCTCAGCACTGACCCTCCGACAGTGCGGCGCTCCCTCAGCACTGACCCTCCGACAGTGCGGCACTCCCTCAGTACTGACCCTCCGACAGTGTGGCACTCCCTCAGTACTGACCTTCCAAAAGTGCGGCACTCCCTCAGTACTGACCTTCCGACAGTGCGGCACTCCCTCAGCACTGACCCTCCGACATTGCAGCAGTCCCTCAGCACTGACCATCCGACATTGCAGCAGTCCCTCAGCACTGATGCTCCGACAGTGCGGCACTCCCTCAGCACTGACCTTCCAACAGTGCGGCACTCCCTCAGTACTGACCCTCCGACAGAGCGGCACTCCCTCAGCACTCACCCTCCGACAGTGCGGCACTCCCTCAGCACTGACCCTCCGACAGTGCAGCACTCCCTCAGTACTGACCTTCCGACAGTGCAGCACTCCCTCAGCACTGACCCTCTGATAGTGCGGCACTCCCTGAGCACTGACCCTCCGACAGTGCGGCACTCCCTCAGCACTGACCCTCCGACAGTGCGGCACTCCCTCAGTACTGACCTTCCAACAGTGCGGCACTCCCTCAGCACTGACCCTCCGACAGTGCGGCACTCCCTCAGCACTGACCCTCCGACAGTGCGGCACTCCCTCAGCACTGACCCTCCGACAGTGCGGCACTCCCTCAGCACTGACCCTCCGACAGTGCGGCACTCCCTCAGCACTGACCCTCCGACAGTGCGGCACTCCCTCAGCACTGACCCTCCGACAGTGCGGCACTCCCTCAGCACTGACCCTCCGACAGTGCGGCACTCCCTCAGCACTGACCCTCCGACAGTGCGGCACTCCCTCAGCACTGACCCTCCGACAGTGCGGCCCTCCCTCAGCACTGACCCTCCGACAGTGCGGCCCTCCCTCAGCACTGACCCTCCGACAGTGCGGCACTCCCTCAGCACTGACCCTCCGACAGTGCGGCACTCCCTCAGCACTGACCCTCCGACAGTGCGGCACCTCCTCAGTACTGACCCTCCGACAGTGCGGCACTTCCTCAGTACTGACCCTCCGACAGTGCGGCACTCCCTCAGTACTGACCCTCCGACAGTGCGGCACTCCCTCAGCACTGACCCTCCGACATAGCAGCACCTCCTCAGTACTGACCCTCTGACAGTGCGGCACTCCCTCAGTACTGACCCTCCGACAGTGCGGCACTCCCTCAGTAATGACCCTCCGACAGTGCGGCACTTCCTCAGCACTGACCCTCTGATGCGGCACTCCCTCAGCACTGACCCTCCGACAGTGCGGCACTCCCTCAGCACTGACCCTCCACAGTGTGGCATTCCCTCAGTAGTGACCCTCCGTCAGCGCGGCACTCCCTCAGTAATGACCCTCCGACAGTGCGGCACTCACTCAGTACTGGCCCTCCGACAGTGCGGCACTCCCTCAGTACTGACCCTCTGACAGTGCAGTACTCCCTCAGCACTGACCCTCTGACTGTGCGGCACTCCCTCAGCACTGACCCTCCGACAGTGCGGCACTCCCTCAGCACTGACCCTCCGACAGTGCGGCACTCCCTCAGTACTGACCCTCGACAATGCGGCACTCCCTCAGTACTGACCCTCCGACAGTGCGGCACTCCCTCAGTCCTGACCCTCCGACAGAGCGGCACTCCCTCAGTACTGACCCTCCGACATTGCAGCACTCCCTCAGTACTGACCCTATGACATTGCAGCACTTCCTCAGTACTGACCTTGTGATAGTGCTGCACTCCCTCAGTACTGACCCTCCGACAATGCTGCACTCCCTCAGTACTGACCCTCCGACAGTGCGGCACTCCCTCAGTACTGACCCTCCGACAGTGCGGCACTCCCTCAGTCTTGACCCTCCGACAGTGCGGCACTCCCTCAGGACTGATGCTCCGACAGTGCGGCACTCCCTAAGTACTGACCCTCCGACATAGCAGCACCTCCTCAGTACTGACCCTCTGACAGTGCGGCACTCCCTCAGAACTGACCCTCCGACAGTGCGGCACTCCCTCAGTACTGACCCTCCGACAGTGCGGCACTTCCTCAGTACTGACCCTCCGACAGTGCGGCACTCCCTCAGTACTGACCCTCCGACAGTGCGGCACTCCCTCAGTACTGACCCTCCGACAGTGCGGCGCTCCCTCAGCACTGACCCTCCGACAGTGCGGCGCTCCCTCAGCACTGACCCTCCGACAGTGCGGCACTCCCTCAGTACTGACCCTCCGACAGTGCGGCACTCCCTCAGTACTGACCTTCCAACAGTGCGGCACTCCCTCAGTACTGACCTTCCGACAGTGCGGCACTCCCTCAGCACTGACCCTCCGACATTGCAGCAGTCCCTCAGCACTGACCCTCCGACATTGCAGCAGTCCCTCAGTACTGATGCTCCGACAGTGCGGCACTCCCTCAGCACTGACCTTCCAACAGTGCGGCACTCCCTCAGTACTGACCCTCCGACAGAGCGGCACTCCCTCAGCACTCACCCTCCGACAGTGCGGCACTCCCTCAGCACTGACCCTCCGACAGTGCGGCACTCCCTCAGTACTGACCTTCCGACAGTGCAGCACTCCCTCAGCACTGACCCTCTGATAGTGCGGCACTCCCTCAGCACTGACCCTCCGACAGTGCGGCACTCCCTCAGCACTGATGCTCCGACAGTGCGGCACTCCCTCAGCCCTGACCCTCCGACAGTGCGGCACTTCCTCAGTACTGACCCTCCGACAGCGCGGCACTTCCTTAGTACTGACCCTCCGACAGTGCGGCACTCCCTCAGCACTGACCCTCCGACAGTCCGGCACTCCCTAAGTACTGACCCTCCGACATAGCAGCACCTCCTCAGTACTGACCCTCTGACAGTGCGGCACTTCCTCAGTACTGACCCTCCGACAGTGCGTCACTTCCTCAGTACTGACCCCCGACAGTGCGGCACTCCCTCAGTACTGACCCTCCGACAGTGCGGCACTCCCTCAGTACTGACCCTCCGACAGTGCGGCGCTCCCTCAGCACTGACCCTCCGACAGTGCGGCGCTCCCTCAGTACTGACCCTCCGACAGTGCGGCACTCCCTCAGTACTGACCTTCCAACAGTGCGGCACTCCCTCAGTACTGACCCTCCGACAGTGCGGCACTCCCTCAGTACTGACCCTCCGACATTGCAGCAGTCCCTCAGCACTGACCCTCCGACATTGCAGCAGTCCCTCAGCACTGACCCTCCGACAGTGCGGCACTCCCTCAGTACTGACCCTCCGACAATGCGGCACTCCCTCAGTACTGACCCTCCGACAGTGCGGCACTCCCTCAGTCCTGACCCTCCGACAGTGCGACACTCCCTCAGTACTGACCCTCCGACATTGCAGCACTCCCTCAGTACTGACCCTATGACATTGCAGCACTTCCTCAGTACTGACCTTGTGATAGTGCTGCACTCCCTCAGTACTGACCCTCCGACAATGCTGCACTCCCTCAGTACTGACCCTCCGACAGTGCGGCACTCCCTCAGTACTGACCCTCCGACAGTGCGGTACTCCCTCAGCACTGACCCTCCGACAGTGCGGCACTCCCTCAGCACTGACCCTCCGACAGTGCGGCACTCCCTCAACACTGACCCTCCGACAATGCTGCACTCCCTCAGTACTGACCCTCCGACAATGCTGCACTCCCTCAGTACTGACCCACTGACAGTGCGGTACTCCCTCAGCACTGACCGTCAGACAGTGCCGCACTCCCTCAGCACTGACCCTCCGACAGTGCGGCACTTCCTCAGTACTGACCCTCCGACAGTGCAGCACTCCCTCTGTACTGACCCTCTGACAGTGCAGCACTCCCTCAGCACTGACCCTCCGACAGTGAGGCACTCCCTCAGTACTGACCCTCTGACAGTGCGGCACTCCCTCAGTACTGACCCTCCCGACAGTGCAGCACTCCCTCAGTACTGACCCTCTGACAGTGCGGCACTCCCTCAGTACTGACCCTCTGACAGTGCTGCACTCCCTCAGTACTGACCCTCCGACAGTGCGGCACTCCCTCAGTACTGACCCTCCGACAGTGCGGCACTCCCTCAGTCCTGACCCTCCGACAGTGCGGCACTCCCTCAGTCCTGACCCTCCGACAGTGCGGTGCTCCCTCAGTGCTGACCCTCCGGACAGTGCGGCACTCCCTCAGTAATGACCCTCCGACAGTGCGGCGCTCCCTCAGTAATGACCCTCCGACAGTGCAGCCATTCCTTAGCACACTAACCCTCCTACAGTGCAGGAGGAGGGTTAGTTAGTGACAGTGTGAGGGAGCTGGACCAACATCAATAGACCACCCACGACACCGAAATGTTGAATGTGTCCATTTTTCCACTGTGCACTGACCCTGTGCACATTCAGTCAGCCAGTTTGCTATTTGCCTCTGGAAGGCTTCACAATCGAGCTGTTGAAAGCTCAGGTCGTGAGTTGCTGGTCCTCTCCTTCCCTGTGCTAACGGCTGGGTGAGGGTTATCGATGTTACAGAGATGCCCCTATGTTACTGTGTGAGGACTGCCCGGGTAGACTGACGGGAGCACTGGAAAACCTGCTTTTCCCACTTTCTCAGCTGGAACCCAGAACTGTCCCCAGATTCTGGCCGTGACCTCCACAAACTACCTGTCGGCACCGTGAGCACTGAACTCAGAGAGAGAGAGATGGGGGCGAGGATGTTGGGGTGAGGGGGAGAGAGAGAGAGAGAGAGAGAGAGAGAGAGAGAGAGTGGGACAGAGAGAGTGAGAGAGAGTGGGACAGAGAGAGAGAGAGAGAGAGAGGGACAGAGAGATAGAGTGGGACAGAGAGAGAGAGAGAGAGTGAGAGAGAGAGTGGGACAGAGAGAGAGAGAGAGAGAGAGAGAGAGTGGGACAGAGAGAGAGAGAGAGAGAGTGGGACAGAGAGAGAGAGAGAGAGAGAGAGTGGGACAGAGAGAGAGAGAGAGAGAGAGAGAGGGACAGAGAGAGAGGGACAGAGAGAGAGAGAGAGAGGGACAGAGAGAGAGAGAGAGAGTGGAGACAGAGAGAGAGAGAGAGTGGGACAGAGAGAGAGAGAGAGAGGGACAGAGAGAGAGACGAGAGTGGGACACAGAGAGAGAGAGAGAGAGAGAGTGGGACAGAGAGAGAAGGACAGAGAGAGAGAGGGACAGAGAGAGAGAGAGAGAGAGAGGGGACAGGACAGAGAGAGAGAGAGAGAGAGTGGGACAGAGAGAGAGAGAGAGAGGGGGGACAGAGAGAGAGAGAGAGAGAGGGGGGGACAGAGAGAGAGAGAGATGAGAGAGAGGGGGACAGAGAGAGAGAGAGAGAGAGAGGGGGGACAGAGAGAGAAGGACAGAGAGAGAGAGGGGACAGAGAGAGAGAGAGAGAGAGAGGGGGGGACAGAGAGAGAGAGAGAGAGAGAGAATGGGACAGAGAGGGAGAGTGAGAGAGAGAGAGTGGAGAGAGAGAGAGTGGGACAGAGAGAGAGGGAGAGAGAGAGGGGAGAGAGAGAGGGGGGACAGAGAGAGAGAGAGAGAGAGAGGGGGAGAGGAAGAGAGAGAGAGAGAGAGAGAGAGAGAGAGTGGGACAGAAGAGAGAGAGAGAGAGTGGGACAGAGAGAGAGTGGGAGAAGAGAGAGAGTGGGAGAGAGAGAGAGAGAGAGGGACAGAGAGAGAGAGAGAGAGAGACAGAGAGAGGGACAGAGAGAGAGAGAGAGGGGACAGAGAGGAGGGGAGAGACAGAGAGAGAAGAGAGGGACAGAGAGAGGGAGAGACAGAGAGAGAGAGTGGGACAGAGAGAGGAGAGAGAGAGAGAGAGAGTGGGACAGAGAGAGAGAGAGAGACAGAGAGAGGGACAGAGAGAGAGAGAGACAGAGAGAGGGACAGAGAGAGAGAGGGACAGAGAGAGAGTGGGACAGAGAGAGAGAGTGGGACAGAGAGAGAGAGTGGGACAGAGAGAGAGAGAGAGAGAGAGAGTGGGACAGAGAGAGAGAGAGAGAGAGAGAGAGAGGGACAGAGAGAGAGAGAGACAGAGAGAGGGACAGAGAGAGAGAGTGGGACAGAGAGAGAGAGAGAGAGAGGGGGACAGAGAGAGAGAGAGAGAGAGAGAGGGGGACAGAGAGAGATAGCGTGCAGATGATATGTCTTACATTTCCATCTGTGGAAATGTTTCTTATGATGGCCAAGTTAGAACCTGCTTTTCTTGATTGCTGAGTCAAATCAGATGCCCTGCAGCATTTGAAACTTGCCGATTCTGGACATCAAACCCCCAGAGATACCATGGTAACCAAGCAAATAAATTCAAATCCCAGAGTGATGAAAAGTGCTTCAGAGACTCTGCTTAGAACCCATCGACTTTAGTGTAATCACCCAAACCATCACGGATTAGAGCGAACCCATCAAACACTCCCCAGGAGAGGGACAGGACAGGGTTAGATACAGAGTACAGCTCCCTCTACACTGTCCCCCATCAAACACTCCCCAGGACAGGGACAGCACGGGGTTAAATACAGAGTAAAGCTCCCTCTACACTGTCCCCCCCATCAAACACTCCCCAGGACAGGGACAGCATGGGGTTAAATACAGAGTAAAGCTCCCTCTACACCGTCCCCCATCAAACACTCCCCAGGACAGGGACAGGACAGGGTTAGATACAGAGTACAGCTCCCTCTACACTGTCCCCCCATCAAACACTCCCCAGGACAGGGACAGCACGGGGTTAAATACAGAGTAAAGCTCCCTCTACACCGTCCCCCATCAAACACTCCCCAGGACAGGGACAGGACAGGGTTAGATACAGAGTACAGCTCCCTCTACACTGTCCCCCCATCAAACACTCCCCAGGACAGGGACAGCACGGGGTTAGATACAGAGTAAAGCTCCCTCTACACTATCCCCCATCAAACACTCCCCAGGACAGGGACAGCACGGGGTTAGATACAGAGTAAAGCTCCCTCTACACTGTCCCCCCATCAAACACTCCCCAGGACAGGGACAGCACGGGGTTAGATACAGAGTAAAGCTCCCTCTACACTGTCCCCCATCAAACCCTCCCCAGGACAGGGACAGCACGGGGTTAGATACAGAGTAAAGCTCCCTCTACACTGTCCCCCATCAAACACTCCCCAGGAGAGGGACATGACAGGGTTAGATACAGAGTAAAGCTCCCTCTACACTGTCCCCCATCAAACACTCCCCAGGAGAGGGACATGACAGGGTTAGATACAGAGTAAAGCTCCCTCTACACTGTCCCCCATCAAACACTCCCCAGGAGAGGGACATGACAGGGTTAGATACAGAGTAAAGCTCCCTCTACACTGTCCCCCATCAAACACTCCCCAGGACAGGGACAGCACGGGGTTAGATACAGAGTAAAGCTTTCTCTACACTGTCCCCCCATCAAACACTCCCCAGGACAGGGACAGCACGGGGTTAGATACAGAGTAAAGCTCCCTCTACACTGTCCCCTGTCAATCCCTCCCCAGGACAGGGACAGCACGGGGTTAGATACAGAGTAAAGCTCCCTCTACACTGTTCCCCATCAAACACTCCCCAGGACAGGGACAGCACGGGGTTAGATACAGAGTAAAGCTCCCTCTACACTGTCCCCTGTCAATCCCTCCCCAGGACAGGGACAGCACGGGGTTAGATACAGAGTAAAGCTCCCTCTACACTGTCCCCCATCAAACACTCCCCAGGACAGGGACAGCACGGGGTTAGATACAGAGTAAAGCTCTCTCTACACTGTCCCCCCATCAAACACTCCCAGGACGGGGACAGCACGGGGTTAGATACAGAGTAAAGCATCCTCTACACTGTCCCCCATCAAACACTCCCCAGGACAGGGTCAGCACGGGGTTAGATACAGAGTAAAGCATCCTCTACACTGTCCCCCATCAAACACTCCCCAGGACAGGGACATCACGGGGTTAGATACAGAATAAATCTCTCTCTACACTGTCCCCCCATCAAACACTCCCCAGGACAGGGACAGGACAGGGTTAGATACAGAGTAAAGCTCCCTCTACACTGTCCCCCATCAAACACTCCCCAGGACAGGGACAGGACAGGGTAAGATACAGAGTAAAGCTCCCTCTACACTGTCCCCCATCAAACACTCCCCAGGACAGGGACAGCACGGGTTAGATACAGAGTAAAGCTCCCTCTACACTGTCCCCCATCAAACACTCCCCAGGACAGGGACAGCACGGGGTTAGATACAGAGTAAAGCTCCCTCTACCCTGTCCCCCATCAAACACTCCCCAGGACAGGGACAGCACGGGGTTAGATACAGAGTAAAGCTCCCTCTACACTGTCCCCCATCAAACACTCCCCAGGACAGGGACAGCACGGGGTTAGATACAGAGTAAAGCTCCCTCTACACTGTCCCCAATCAAACACTCCCCAGGACAGGGACAGCACGGGGTTAGATACAGAGTAAAGCTCCCTCTACACTGTCCCCCATCAAACACTCCCCAGGACAGAGACAGGACAGGGTTAGATACAGAGTAAAGCTCCCTCTACACTGTCCCCCATCAAACACTCCCCAGGACAGGGACAGCGCGGGGTTAGATACAGAGTAAAGCTCTCTCTACACTGTCCCCCACATTAAACACTCCCCAGGACAGGGACAGCACGGGGTTAGATACAGAGTAAAGCTTTCTCTACACTGTCCCCCATCAAACACTCCCCAGGACAGGGACAGCACGGGGTTAGATACAGAGTAAAGCTCCCTCTACACTGTCCCCCATGAAACACTCCCCAGGACAGAGACAGGACAGGGTTAGATACAGAGTAAAGCTCCCTCTACACTGTCCCCCATCAAACACTCCCCAGGACAGAGACAGGACAGGGTTAGATACAGAGTAAAGCTCTCTCTACACTGTCCCCCATCAAACACTCCCCAGGACAGGGTCAGCACGGGGTTAGATACAGAGTAAAGCTCCCTCTACACTGTCCCCCATCAAACACTCCCCAGGACAGGGACAGCACGGGGTTAGATACAGAGTAAAGTTCCCTCTACACTGTCCCCCATCAAACACTCCCCAGGACAGGGTCAGCACGGGGTTAGATACAGAGTAAAGCTTCCTCTACACTGTCCCCCCCATCAAACACTCCCCAGGACAGGGACAGCACGGGGTTAGATACAGAGTAAAGCTCCCTCTACACTGTCTCCCATCAAACACTCCCCAGGACAGGGACAGCATGGGGTTAGATACAGAGTAAAGCTCCCTCTACACTGTCCCCCCCATCAAACACTCCCCAGGACAGGGACAGCACGGGGTTAGATACAGAGTAAAGCTCCCTCTACACTGTCTCCCATCAAACACCCCCCAGGACAGGGACAGCACGGGGTTAGATACAGAGTAAAGTTCCCTCTGCACTGTCCCCCCCATCAAACACTCCCCAGGACAGGGACAGGACAGGGTTAGATACAGAGTAAAGCTTCCTCTACACTGTCCCCCATCAAACACTCCCCAGGACAGGGACAGGACAGGGTTAGATACAGAGTAAAGCTCTCTCTACACTGTCCCCCCATCAAACACTCCCCAGGACAGGGACAGCACGGGGTTAGATACAGAGTAAAGCTCCCTCTACACTGTCCCCAATCAAACACTCCCCAGGACAGGGACAGGACAGGGTTAGATACAGAGTAAAGCTCTCTCTACACTGTCCCCCCATCAAACACTCCCCAGGACAGGGACAGCACGGGGTTATATAACATCAGTCGAGATACAGTCAGTAACACAGGGCTCTGGGCGGGTGGGTTAGAGTACTTGGGTGAGACCACCCTCCTGGGGTATTGTGAGCAGTTTGGGGGTCTCCGTATCTGAGGAAGATGTCCTGGCGACAGAGGGAGTGCAGCGATTGCCAGCCTGATTCCCGGGATGGTGGGACTGATGTCTGAGGAGAGACTGGATCGGTTCGGACTGTACTCACTGGGGGTGGGGGGTGTTGGGGGGGGGGGGGGGGGGGGTGTTGGGGGGGGGGGGGGTGGGGTGGGGGGGGAGCAGTTTGGGGAGAATGAGGAGGGGGATCTCAGAGAAACCGATAAAATCCCAACAGGACCAGACAGGGCCAAGGATGTTGACCCAGGGAGCCCAGAACTGGGGGGTGGGGGGGGGGGTTGGTTACAGTTTAAGGATTAAGGAGTGGGGGCGTTTCGGACTGAGACAGGGAGAAATGTCTTCCCCCAGAGAGTTGGGAGGGGGGGGGTGGTGGGGCGAGCTGTCACAGAAAGCAGTTGAGTGCAAAACAAAGTTTGGTGGAGTTGTGGATGGTGTAGAAGGTTGTCAAAGGATACAGCAGGATAGGGATCAGTTGTAGATATGGATGGAGAAATGGCAGGTGGAGTTTAATCTGGCTAAGTGTGAGGTGCTGAACTTGGGGAGATCAAATATTAAGGAAAAGTATACAGTTAATGACAAGACCCTGAACAGCATTGATGTACAGAGGGATCTTGGGGTTCAAGTCCATAGCTCCCTGAAAGTGGCCCCGTGAGTCGATAGGGTGGTAACGAAGGCGTATGGCAAGCTTTCCTTTATTGGTCGGGGAATTGAGAATAAAAGTCAGGATATCACTTTGCAGCTTTCACAGGTTTCGGTGTGAGGCCGCACTTGCGTTCAGTTCTGGTCGCCACATTAGGGGAAGGACGTGGGGGCTTTGGAGGGGGTGCAGGTGAAGTTTCCCAGGATGCTGCCTGGATTAGAGGGTTTGAACCTGTCAGGAGAGGCTGGAAAAACTCTGGGTGTTTTCTCTCAAGGCTGAGGGGAGACTCGATAGCAGTCTCTAAAATTATGAGATGCATAGGTAGGGTTGACTGTCTTTTCCCAGAGTGATTATTCCTGATGAAGGGCTTTTGCCCGAAACGTCGATTTCGAAGCTACTTGGATGCTGCCTGAACTGCTGTGCTCTTCCAGCACCACTAATCCAGAAAATGTCTTTTCCCAGAGTTGAAATGTCTAATACCAGGGGGCATGTATTTAAGGTGAGGGGGGGGAAAGTTCAAAGGAGATGTGAGGGGTTAGTTTTTTTTTTACAGAGAGTGATAGGAGTGTGGGACGTACTGCCAAGGGGTTGGCGTTGAAGGCAGATACCAAAGGGGCGTTTAAGGGGCTTTTCGATAAACACATACAAATGCAAGGGCTGGACGGGGGCAGACCAAGGGCAGGCGGAAGGGATTGGCATCATGTTTGGCACAACATCGTGGGGCTTACCGGAGGAAGTGGGGACAGAATTGGATGATCAGTCACATTCCTATTGAATGGATGCTATAGGTGGAGAAGGCTCGAGGGGCCGAATGGCCTACTCCTGCTCCTGGATTCTCTGTTTTCCATGTTTCACTAAAGGGGGCAGCGATGGGGTGGGGTTATGTTAGAATGTGGGAAGGGGGGAGAATGGGGGGAATGTGGGGGCTGGGAGAGGAACGAGTGGGTGGTAGGGGAGGAAGGGTAACTACGAGGAGGAGGGGATAGGATGCAGGGATGGGAGTAGCGATATAGGGGTAGGTTTGGGAGTCAGGATGGGTCTTTGGGATGGTGTGTGTGGACGGGAGTAGGGACGGGTGACGGGATGGGGGACAGGATGGGGATCAGGATGGAAGGTGCATTCCTCTTGGGGAGATGGAAGTTGTGGAGATTCCCGAGTAGGGGACTATCAGGAACAGAATCGTGAAGGGGGCAGGAGTTGAGAAACACATGGGAAAGCTGCAATGGAATGGTGAGACAGACTCAGATGGGCTGAGTGGCCTGATTCTGACGGGATCTGTCAACTTGGGGACTGCTCGATTTCAGGACGGGGCGCGGGTTCAGGCATACACAGGTACTGCCCAGCCCCAGAGCCTGGGTCAGAGACACAGAGAGAGATGGGGAGAGAAAGAGACATACACAGAGACAGAGACACAGAGAGAGGGAGAACGACGAGGCAGAGAGAGAGACACACATGCACACACAGGCACCCAGAGAGAGAAAGCCATACACACAGAGACAGAGAGAGAGGGAGAGAGAGAGAGAGAGACAGAGAGAGAGACACACAGAGAGAGACACACACAGTGACAGAGAGAGGGAGAGACACAGAGAGACATAGAGAGATGCAAAGACACGCAGACAGAGAGAGACACACACAGACACAGAGAGAGAGAGAGAGAGAGAGACACACACAGAGACAGACACACACACACAGAGACACACACACAGACACACAGAGACAGAGACACACACACACACAGAGACAGAGACACGCACACACAGACACACACACACAGACACAGACAGAGACACACACAGACACACACACAGATACAGACAGAGACAGACACACACAGAGACAGAGACACACACACAGACACAGAGACAGAGACACAGAGACACACACACACAGACAGACAGAGAGAGAGAGAGAGAGAGAGACACACACACAGTGAGAGGGAGGGAGGGAGTGAGCCCTGACCTTTCTGAGTAGCTGCCTCCTGTTGCGGCTGCTCGGAGCCCCATCGCTGAACACCTCATCCTCAGACTCGGCCGAGGAGCAGTTGAAGGAAGAGACGGACGAGCTGGAAGTCCTCAGACAGCACTTGGCTTCGAGCTGAGGCGGCAGGCTCTCCCAGTCCCCGGGAAGTTGCAGAGGGGTCCCCTCGGAGTCTCTGCTCTCACCCCCGCCGCTGTCCATCGCAAACTTGAGCAGCTCAGGGAGCTGGAGCACTGAAACACTGGGGGGTTGGTCTTT
This sequence comes from Chiloscyllium punctatum, assembly GCF_047496795.1. Taxonomy (NCBI): domain Eukaryota; kingdom Metazoa; phylum Chordata; class Chondrichthyes; order Orectolobiformes; family Hemiscylliidae; genus Chiloscyllium; species Chiloscyllium punctatum. Next base: position 68,040,193 of record NC_092769.1, read on the forward strand.
CAAACCCGGTGTCCTGAATGCAGTCAGGTTTCCCTGTCTGAGGGGGCTTTTAAATCCCCCCTCCTGTCAGCAGGCAGGGAAAGGGAACCACTGTCTGTCTGTCAGTGCTGCACCTTCACTCTCCTACAAACTTTAAATTCTGAGCTCCACACTTTGCATGTTCTCTCCCTTGATCAGGTCTCCGAGCGCCCTCAACCCTCCCTCACAACACACTGCAGCTTTTGAGCTCTTCTCTCTCTCTCTCTCTCCTGCTCCTGGGATGCTGCCTGGCCTCTCGACTCTGATCTGCAGCTTCTGCAGTCCCCAATTTCTCCTCCTTGCTGAGGAGGAACCAGCGTTGCACTGGGCTGCACGAAATCCAAAGTCACCAGGTTATAGCCCAACAAACTCAGAAGTTCTGGGACTTACATATTAATAAATGTAGGTAAAAACAATGACTGCAGATGCTGAAAACCAAATACTGGATTAGTGGTGCTGGAAGAGCACAGCAGTTCTGCAGCCTGAACTATTGATAAATGTAGCCCATTCTAAAAGATGAAATTCTGAACAGCAACCCAGGTTGATTCAATGTATAATTTCAGTTACATCACACTGTAATCTTTTGCTATAAATTCTGTGTCTTATGGTCTTCTTCCCCACAACCACCTGATGAAGGAGCAGCGCTCCAAAAGCTAGTGCTTCCAAATAAACCTGTCGGACTGTAACCTGGTGTTGCATGATTCTTTAAAACTTTCTCCTGGGAGAAATATTCCTGATGAAGGGCCCACAGAGTCTTAGAGATGTACAGCACGGAAACAGACCCTTCGGTCCAACCCATCCATGCCGACCAGATATAGAGTCATAGAGATGTACAGCACGGAAACAGACCCTTCGGCCCAACCCGTCCATGCCGACCAGATATCCCAACCCAGGCTAGTCCCACCTGCCAGCACCCGGCCCATATCCCTCCAAACCCTTCCTATTCATATACCCATCCAGATGTCTCTTAAATGTTGTCATTGTACCAGCCTCCACCACTTCCTCTGGCAGCTCATTCCATACACGTACCACCCTCTGGGTGAAAAGGTTGCCCCTTCGGTCTTGTTGACTCTCTGGCTCCTCAGACATTTCCTGATCTGCTGTGCTTTTTTAGCGTCACACTCTCGACTCTCTCTCTCTCTCTCCCCTCTTTCACCTGTTTTTCACAGTTAAAAAAAAATCACACATTATCCCTGGAGCGTCGGAGGCTGAGGGGTGACCTTATAGAGGTTTATAAAATCATGAGGGGCATGGATAGGGTGAATAGACAAAGTCTTTTCCCTGGGGTGGGGGACTCCAGAACTAGAGGGGCATAGGTTTAGGGTGAGAGGGGAAAGATATAAAAGGGACCTAAGGGGCAACTTTTTCACACAGAGGGTGGTGTGTGTATGGAATGAGCTGCCAGAGGAAGTGGTGGAGGCTGGTACAATGACAATATTTAAGAGGCATCTGGATGGGGACATGAATAGGAAGGGTTTGGGGGGATATGGGCCGGGTGCTGGCAGATGGGACTAGATTGGGTTGGGATATCTGGTCAGCATGGACGGGTTGGACCGAAGAGTCTGTTTCCGTGCTGTACATCTCTATGAGCAGGTGATAGTCCAACAGGTTTGTTTGGAAGTGCAAGCTTTTGGAGAACGACTCCCTCATCAGTGAGCTAGAGAGGCAGAATCATAGGCTGATCCTACCTCCCTCGCTCCCTGATGAAGGAGCAGCACTCTGAAAGCTAGTGCTTTCGAATCAACCTGATGGACTATAACCTGGTGTTTGGTGAATTCTAACTTTGTCCACCCCAGTCCAACACTCCACCTTGCGGAACTTTTCATAATCACAGCTTTTAGTCACTTATATACACGACGTGGATGTGTGTGCAGGAGGTATGGTTAGTAAGTCTACAGATGACACCAAAATTGGTGCTGGTGTGACCAGCAAAGAAGGTCACCTTGGAGGTGTCGATCAGCTGGCTGAGATGTGGCAGATGGAGTTTAATTCAGATAAATGTGAGGTGCTGCACTTTGGGAAAGCAAATCTTAGCAGGACTTATACACTTAATGGTAAGGTCCTAGGGAGTGTTGCTGAACAAAGAGACCTTGGAGTGAAGGGTCACAGCTCCTTGAGAGTGGAGTCGCGAGTAGATAGGATAGTGAAGAAGGTGGTTCTGATGAAGGGTCACTGGACCCAAAACATTAACTCGGGTTTCTCTTGGGTGGCACGGTGGGCTCAGTGGTTAGCACTGCTACCTCACTGCGCCAAAGACCCGGGTTCAATTCCTGCCTCTAACGACTGTCTGCGTGGAGTTTGCACATTCTCCCTGTGTCTGCGGTTTCCTCCCACAGTCCAAAAATGTGCAGCTTAGGGTGAATTGGCCGCGCTAAATTGCCCGTAGTGTTAGGTGAAGGGGTAAATGTAGGGGAATGGGTCTGGGTGGGTTGCACTTCAGTGGGTCAGTGTGGACTTGTTGGGCCGAAGGGCCTGTTTCCACACTGTAAAGTAATCGAAAGATGCTGCAAGACCTGTTGAGCTTTTCCAGCAATTCTTGTCTTTATGAGTGAAGGAAGCCCTTTTTGTGAGTACAGGAGTTGGGAGGTCATGTTGCGGCTGCAGGACATTGGGTTAGGCCACTGTTGGAATATTGCGTGCAATTCTGGTCTCCCTCCTATAGGAAGGATGCTGTGAAACCTGAAAGGGTTCAGAAAAGGATGTTGCCAGGGTTGGAGGGTTTGAGCTACAGGGAGAGGCTGAACAGGCTGGGGCTGTTTTCCCTGGAGCGTCGGAGGCTGAGGGGTGACCTTATAGAGGTTTATAAAATCACGAGGGGCATGGGATAGGATAAGGACTTTTCCCTGGGATCGGGGAGTCCAGAACTAGAGGGCATAGGTTTAGGATGAGAGGGGAAAGATATAAAAGAGACCTAAGGGGCAACTTTTTCACCCAGAGGGTGGTACGTGTACGGAATGAGCTGCCAGAGGAAGTGGTGGAGGCTGGTACAATGACAACATTTAAGAGGCATTTGGATGGGTATATGAATAGGAAGGGTTTGGAGGGATATGGGCCGTGTGCTGGCAGGTGGGACTAGACTGGGTTGGGATATCTGGTCGGCACGGACGGGTTGGACCGAAGGGTCTGTTTCCATGCTGTACGTCTCTATGACTCTATGACCTCTAGAGTAGGTGGAACACTGAAGACAGGTCTCCCAGTGCAGGGGCATGGATGCTTACCACTGAGCTACACTGGGGACCTTGCTGGTGCTGTTATATTACACATCCCCCAAAGCACAATGACACTTGAGCCCAGCCCCTCCTGGCTCAGAGGTGGGGAAATGTGGATGATTTCGACAAGCAAAGGAAGGAGCTAAGAACCGAAATGGCTGGAGAAACACAACGGGTCTGGCAGCATCCGTGGAGAGAGAGAGAACCAGAGTCTTCACTCACAGGACTACAGCTGGATGGCCGGGCCCAGTAGATATGTGCAGAAGCTGTTTACATGAGGCATGAGAAAATTCAGTGACAAGGGGAGAGTGGAGGAGTGTGTAGACTGTCCTCCCTTGGAGAGGAGAGGGCTGAGAGAGACAGATTAAATTAGATTAGATTCCTGCAGTGTGGAAACAGGCCCTTCGGCCCAACAAGTCCACACTGACCCTCTGAAGAGCAACCCACCATTTCCCTCTGACAAATCCATCTAACACTACGGGGCAATTTAGCACGGCCAATCCACTCTAACCTGCACATCCCTGGACACTATGGGGCAATTTAGCACGGCCAATCCACTCTAACCTGCACATCCCTGGGCACTATGGGACAATGTAGCACGGCCAATCCACTCTAACCTGCACATCCCTGGGCACTATGGGACAATGTAGCACGGCCAATCCACTCTAACCTGCACATCCCTGGACACTATGGGGCAATTTAGCACGGCCAATCCACTCTAACCTGCACATCCCTGGGCACTATGGGGCAATTTAGCACGGCCAATCCACTCCAACCTGCACATCCCTGGACACTATGGGGCAATTTAGCACGGCCAATCCACCCTAACCTGCACATCCCTGGGCACTATAGGACAATTTAGCACGGCCAATCCACTCTAACCTGCACATCCCTGGACACTATGGGGCAATTTAGCACGGCCAATCCACCCTAACCTGCACATCCCTGGGCACTATGGGACAATTTAGCACGGCCAATCCACCCTAACCTGCACATCCCTGGGCACTATAGGACAATTTAGCACGGCCAATCCACCCTAACCTGCACATCCCTGGGCACTATGGGACAATTTAGCACGGCCAATCCACCCTAACCTGCACATCCCTGGACACTATGGGACAATTTAGCATGGCCAATCCACCCTAACCTGTACATCCCTGGACACTATGGGACAATTTAGCATGGCCAATCCACCCTAACCTGTACATCCCTTGACACTATGAGACAATTTAGCACGGCCAATCCACCCTAACCTGCACATCCCTAGACACTATGGGACAATTTAGCACGGCCAATCCACCCTAACCTGCACATCCCTGGACACTATGGGACAATTTAGCACGGCTAATCCACCCTAACCTGTACATCCCTGGACACTATGGGACAATTTAGCATGGCCAATCCACCCTAACCTGTACATCCCTTGACACTATGAGACAATTTAGCACGGCCAATCCACCCTAACCTGTACATCCCTGGACACTATGGGACAATTTAGCATGGCCAATCCACCCTAACCTGTACATCCCTTGACACTATGAGACAATTTAGCATGGCTAATCCACCCTAACCTGCACATCCCTGGGCACTGTGGGACAATTTAGCACGGCCAATCCAGCCTAACCTGCACATTCCTGGGCACAATGGGACAATTTAGCACGGCCAATCCACCCTAACCTGTACATCCCTGGGCACTATGGGACAATTTAGCACGGCCAATCCACCCTAACCTGCACATCCCTGGACACGATGGGACAATTTAGCATGACCAATCCACCCTAACCTGCACATCCCTGGGCACTGTGGGACAATTTAGCACGGCCATTCCACCCTAACCTGCATATCCCTGGGCAATATGGGACAATTTAGCACGGCCAATCCACCCCTAACCTGCACATCCCTTGGCACTATGGGGCAATTTAGCATGGCCAATCCACCCTAACCTGCACATCCCTGGGCACTATAAGACAATTTAGCATGGCCAATCCACCCTAACCTGCACATCCCTGGACACTATGGGACAATTTAGCACGGCCAATCCACCCTAACCTACACATCCCTGGGCACTATGGGACAATTTAGCACGGCCAATCCACCCTAATCTGCACATCCCTGGACACTGTGAGACAATTTAGCACGGCCAATCCACCCTAACCTGCACATCCCTGGACACTATAAGACAATTTAGCACGGCTAATCCACCCTAACCTGCACATCCCTGGACACTATGAGACAATTTAGCACGGCCAATCCACCCTAACCTGCACATCCCTGGACACTATGAGACAATTTAGCACGGCTAATCCACCCTAACCTGCACATCCCTGGACACTATGAGACAATTTAGCATGGCTAATCCATCTTGACTGGCACATCTTTGGACTATGGGAAGAAACCGGAGCACCTGGAAGAAACCCACGCAGACACGGGGAAAATGTACAAACTCCACACAGCCCGAGGGTGGAATCGAACATGGGTCCCTGGTCCTGGGAGGCATTAATGCTAACCACTGAGCCACCATGCCTTCTTCACCATCCTGTCTGCCTGCACTTCCGCTTTCAAGGAACTATGCACCTGACATTACAGTTCCTGGGCTCAGGGAAACCTGAGGAAGGAATACCCTGAGCCAGGATGTGACCACTAGGCCAGTCTACTGAAATACTGGGTGGGCAGCCTCCTCTCTGAAGACCACCATGCCAGGCTGAGACCGCCACAACCAGGCCGAGGAAGCCAACTCATCGCTAAGCCGTAGAAATCTCCTGTACCCCATCCAAACCTTCCCCAGGCACTGCTGCTGACCCACCGTCCGTCCCTTTAGCTAATGCATCTGCTCCTTCAGGCGCCCCGGGCCTAGCTGCAGACCTGGAGCCTCAACCTTGCCTGAGTAGGCCCCAGGGGCCTGCTCCTCAATCAGCGGCCCATCCTGGGCTGAGGTGGAGCTGTGCCTGGCTCGTCCTGACGCTGTTGAACTGCGTCGCACGAGGAAACGTCCTTTCCACATCCACCTTGTCCACGCCTTGTTCAGGTTCTTATCTACTTCAATCAAGTCACCCCCCACCCCCCCCCCACACCCCCACGGACAGGAGAGCTTATTGTCCTGTTGGGCCTGGGAGTGCGGGACCGCTAGTGTTGGATCGCTGCTGGGAAATGTGGGAGAAAGCTTTTCACCCAGAGACCGGTGGGGGAGAATGAGGAACACCCTCCTGCAAGGAATGATGGGTAAGTTGGATGGTTTGGAGAGAAACGCTGGAGAGACACATGAGGGAGAACGGAATAGGTTCGGAAGTTTCTTTCTCATGGAACGTGGGCACCAATAACCATTGGCATCAATTTCCCAGACGGCAGTTAAGACTCAACCGTATTGTAGTGGGGTCTGGAGTCACATGTAGGCCAGACCAGCTAAGAATAGCAGATTGCCCCTTCTGAAAGTGTCCAGGGTGTGCTTTTAACAATAATTGGTGGTGGGCGCCACAATTACTCCTGAATTCAAATTTCGCCCCCTGATCTGTTGGGTTTCAAAGCCTCGCTTGCAGAACATGCCTTCCTCCCTTCTCACCATCCAAAGGCTCCAAACACACCTTCCAGGTGAAGCAGGACTTTACCTGCATTTCCCACAATCTTAAAAATCACACAACACCAGGTTATAGTCCAACGTAAGGCCATAGGACCATAAGAAATAGGAGTGGAAGTAAGGCCATTCGGCCCATCGTGACCACTCTGTCCTTCAATCATGGCTGATGGACATTTCAAACGCCACTTACCCGCACTCTCCCCGTGTCCCCTTAATTCCTTGCGAGATCAAGAATTTATCAATCTCTGCCTTCAAGACATTTAACGTCCCGGCCTCCACTGCGCTCTGCGGTAATGAATCCCACTGGCCCACCGCTCTCTGGCTGAAGAAATGTCTCCTCATTTCCGTTCTCAATTGACCCCCTCGAATTCTAAGGCTGTGCCCACGAGTCCTAGTCTAACGGAAACAAATCCACCCTTTCTAAGCCATGCATTATCTTGTAAGTTTCTGTTGGATCTCCCCTCAACCTTCTAAACTCTAGTGAATACAATCCCAGGATCCTCAGCCGTCCATTGTATGTTAGGCAAACAGGTTTATTTGGAAGCACTACCTTTTTAGAGCGCAACTCCTTCATCAGCGAGTTGTGGGGAATAAGACCATAAGACACAGAATTTATGGCAAAAGTTTAGGTTAGATTCCCTATAGTATGGAAACAGGCCCTTCAGCCCAACAAGTCCACACCGACCCTCCGAAGAGTAACCCACCCAGATCCATTCCTCTCCCTACATTTACCCCTGACTAATGCACCTAACACTAGCACGGCCAATCCACCCTAACCTGCACATTTTTTGGACAGTGGGAGGAAACCAGAGCACCCAGAGGAAACCCCACACAGACACAGGGAGAACGTGCAAACTCCACACAGACAGTCGCCTGAGGCGGGAATTGAACTCAGGTCTCTGGCGCTGTGAGGCAGCAGTGCTAACCACTGTGCCACCATGCGGCCTTTAGCTTGCATGGGTGATTTATTTGAGGGAGATGTAATGATGTCCTTCGATCAGTTAGTACGGAAGGACGAGTTACCTAATAGAGACCTCATTTGAATTTTCAAGTTAGGGGTTTTATTCAAAAAAAGGACCACACTTTTGACTGATCCCTACAAATCTGACATAGAAAGAGGGGTACTAAGGGCTAAGAGTACACTCTCTGTCAGTACTCTATATCACCAATTGGGGGGTGCCACCTCAGATGAGTCTGATTGACTCTGCAAGATGTGGGAAAGAGAGCTGGGTGTTGACGTTTCTTCAGGGGCATGGGAGGATATTTGGGAGAATGCAAGGAAGATATCAATTTGCAATAGGACCCATGCTTTATAGTTGAAGATTCTCCACAGAGTCCACTTAGCCCCAGACCGTTTGTCAAAAGTTAAACCAGGGGTATCTTCAGCATGCCCCAAGTGCAAGGTCTGTATGGGTACTCTTACCCATTGTCTTTGGTCTTGTGACAGGCTTCAAACATATTGGAGCGCTGTGGTGGGTGCAATGGAGAGGATTTTAGGTGTAGGGGTGGAGAAGGACCCTATTTCGTTCCTTTTGGGCCTACCCATTGTATTTCCTGCAGACTCGTATAAGGCAAAACTTTTCAATATTCTTACATTCTGTGCAAGGAAGAATATCTTGCGAGGTTGGATACCCAAAACCCCCCCAGGCCTGTCGGGTTGGCGGAAGATTGTTATGGAGCATATTCCCATGGATTTTCTCACAAATATGGTACACCACAAAACTTGAGAATTTTTACAAGACATGACAAGCCTTTTTGAAATACCTGGACGCAGATTTATCTGCCACACTAACAAGGGCTTTTATATAGCTGTAACGGTTGTGTTTCACGAGTCCAATATCCAGGGAGGAGGAACTGTGAATATATGAGTGTTTTGTTTGGCTGGGCTGAGTTATTATTGTTTGTCGTTAGGTATTTATTTAGTTAGTTAAATAGCTAGTTTAGGTTTTTTTAAAATTTTATATTTCTCTATATATGTTTATACATTCGTATAGGAGGGTGGGCTGGGGAATTCTTTTATTATTTGGGTTTAGTTTTGTATTATTTTTGTACTGTTTTGAATTGCATTGTTTTGTATTTGTTGCAATATTTAAAAATCTATTTTGTCTTAATAAAAGTATATTATTAATAAAAAAGAAAAGATTTACAAGGATGTTGCCAGGGTTGGAGGGTCTGAGCTACAGGGAGAGGCTGAACAGGCTGGGGCTGTTTTCCCTGGAGCGTCAGAGGCTGAGGGGTGACCTTATAGAGGTTTACAAAATCGTGAGGGGCATGGATAGGGTAAATAGACAAAGTCTTTTCCCTGGGGTGGGGGAGTGCAGAACTAGAGGGGCATAGGTTTAGGGTGAGAGGGGAAAGATATAAAAGGGACCTAAGGGGCAACTTTTTCACACAGAGGGTGGTGCGTGTATGGAATGAGCTGCCAGAGGAAGTGGTGGAGGCTGGTACAATGACAACATTTAAAAGGCATCTGGATGGGGACAGGAATAGGAAGGGTTTGGGGGGATATGGGCCAAGTGCTGGCAGGTGGGACTAGACATGGACGGGTTGGACCGAAGGGTCTGTTTCCATGCTGTACATCTCTATGACTCTATAACTCTATAATTGGGTTTACCGCATTCTCTGCTCTCAAATGTCATCTCCCTCCACATTGGAGAAACGAAGAGTTGAATGGGTGACCGTTTCGCAGTAAACTGACGTTCTGCCTGCCTGGACACTATGGGACAATTTAGCACGGCCAAATAAATTTATGGGTGGCACGGTGGCACAGTGGTTAGCACTGCTGCCTCACGGCGCCTGAGACCCGGGTTCAATTCCCGCCTCAGGCGACTGACTGTGTGGAGTTTGCACGTTCTCCCTGTGTCTGCGTGGGTTTCCTCCGGGTGCTCCGGTTTCCTCCCACAGTCTAAAGATGTGCAGGTCAAAGGAATTGGCCATGCTAAATTGCCTGTAGTATTAGGAAAGGGGTAAATTTAGGGGTATGGGTGGGTTGCGCTTCGGCGTGTCGGTGTGGACTTGTTGGGCCGAAGGGCCTGTTTCCACACTGTAATATAATCTAATCTAATCTAACCTGCACACCCCTGCGCACTATGGGTAATTTAACACGGCCAATCCACCCTAACCTGCACATCCCTGGGCACTATGGGACAATTTAGCACGGCCAATCCACCCTAACCTGCACATCCCTGGGCACTATGGGACAATTTAGCACGGCCAATCCACCCTAACCTGCACATCCCTGGGCACTATGGGACAATTTAGCACGGCCAATCCACCCTAACCTGCACATCCCTGGGCACTATGGGACAATTTAGCATGGCCAATCCACCCTAACCTGCACACCCCTGCGCACTATGGGTAATTTAACACGGCCAATCCACCCTAACCTGCACATCCCTGGGAACTATGGGTAATTTAACACGGCCAATCCACCCTAACCTGCACATCCCTGGGCACTATGGGTAATTTAACACGGCCAATCCACCCTAACCTGCACATCCCTGTGCACTATGGGACAATTTAGCACGGCCAATCCACCCTAACCTGCACATCCCTGGGCACTATGGGACAATTTAGCACGGCCAATCCACCCTAACCTGCATATCCCTGGGCACTATGGGACAATTTAGCACGGCCAATCCACCCTAACCTGCACCTCCCTGGGCACTATGGGACAATTTAGCACGGCCAATCCACCCTAACCTGCACATCCCTGGGCACTATGGGACAATTTAGCATGGCCAATCCACCCTAACCTGCACATCCCTGGGCACTATGGGTAATTTAACACGGCCAATCTACCCTAACCTGCATAATCCATTAGGAGGTAGTGACCACAATACAATAAGCTTTAATCTGCAGTTTGAAAGAGAGAGGGTAGAATTGGAAGTGACAATATTTCAGTTGAATAACTATGGAGCTATGAGGGAGGAGCTGGCCAAAGTTCAATGGTGCAATACCTTAGCAGGGATGACCGTGGAGGAACAATGGCAGGGATTTCTGGGTATAATGCAGAAGACGCAGGATCAGTTCATTCCAAAAAGGAAGAAAGATCCTAAGGGGAGGTAGGGGGTGGCCGTGGCTGACGAGGCAAGTTAAGGACCATATAAAGACAAAAGGGAAAAAGTATAACATAGCAAAGAAAAGTGGAAATCGGAGGACTGGGAAGCTTTTAAGTAACAACAGAGGATTACTAAGAAGGAAATACGGAAAGAAAAAATAAGGTGCCAAGGTAAACTGGCCAAAAATATAAAGGCTTTTTTAGGTATGTGAAAAGAAAAGAATTGGTTAAGACTAAAATTGGGCCCTTGAAGACAGAAACAGGTGAATTTATTGCAGGGAACAAAGAAATGTTAGAAGAGCTGAATTGGTACTTCAGATCTGTGTTCACTGGGGAAGACACAAGCAATCTCCCTGAGGTAACAGTGGCTGAAGGACCTGAACTTAAGGGAATTTCTATTTGCCAGGAATTGGTGTTGGAGAGACTGTTAGGTCTGAAGGTTGATAAGTCCCCAGGGTCTGATGGTCTACATCCCAGGGTACTGAAGGAGGTGGCTCGGGAAATCGTGGATGTGTTGGTGATTATTTTCCAGAGTTTGATAGATTCAGGGTCAGTTCCTGAGGATTGGAGGGTGGCTAATGTTATACCACTTTTCAAGAAAGGTGGGAGAGAGAACACAGGAAATTATAGACCAGTTAGTCTGACCTCAGTGGTGGGAAAGATGCTGGAGTCTATTATAAAGGATGAAATTACGACACATCTGGATAGTAGTAACAGGATAGGTCAGAGTCAGCATGGATTTATGAAGGGGAAATCATGCTTGACTAATCCTCTGGAATTTTTTGAGGATGTAACTCTGAAGATGGACGAGGGAGATCCAGTAGATGTAGTGTACCCTGGACTTTCAGAAAGCCTTTGATAAAGTCCCACATCGGAGGTTAGTGAGTAAAATTAGGGTGCATGGTATTGGGGGCAAAGTACTAAGTTGGATTGAAAGTTGGTTGGCTGATAGGAAACAAAGAGTAGTGATAAACTGCTCCCTTTCAGAATGGCAGGCAGTGACCAATGGGGTACCGCAGGGATCAGTGCTGGGGTCGCAGCTTTTTACGATGTACATTAATGATATAGATGATGGTATTAAAAGTAACATTAGCAAATTTGCTGATGACGCAAAGCTGGGTGGCAGGGTGAAATGTGAGGAGGATGTTAGGAGATTACAGGGTGACCTGGACAGGTTAGGTGAGTGGTCAGATGCAGTTTAATGTGGATAAATGTATGGTTATCCACTTTGGTGGCAAGAACAGGAAGGCAGACTACTACCTAAATGGAATCAATTTAGGTAAAGGGGCAGTACAGAGAGATCTGGGTGTTCTTGTACACCAGTCAATGAAGGCAAGCATGCAGGTACAGCAGGTAGTGAAGAAGGCTAATAGCATGCTGGCCTTCATAACAAGAGGGATTGAGTATAGAAGCAAAGAGGTGCTTCTGCAGCTGTACAGGCCCCTGGTGAGACCACACCTGGAGTACTGTGTACAGTTCTGGTCTCCAAATTTGAGGAAAGACATTCTGGCTATTGAGGGAGTGCAGCGTAGGTTCACGAGGTCAATTCCTGGAATGGCAGGATTACCTTACACTGAAAGATTGGAGCGACTGGCCGCCATTGAGTATGCTTGAAAGGAATTGTGGAGACAGGCCGCCTACTTGCGGAACGTTTCAGAGAACACCTCTGGGACACCCGCACCAACCAACCCAACCACCCCGTGGCTCAACACTTCAACTCCCCCTCCCACTCCACCAAGGACATGCAGGTCCTTGGACTCCTCCATCGCCAGACCATAGCAACACGACGGTTGGAGGAAGAGCGCCTCATCTTCCGCCTGGGAACCCTCCAACCACAAGGGATGAACTCAGATTTCTCCAGTTTCCTCATTTCCCTCCCCCCACCTTGTCTCAGTCAAATCCCTCGAACTCAGCACCACCTTCCTAACCTGCAATCTTCTTCCTGACCTCTCCGCCCCCACCCCCACTCCGGCCTATCACCCTCACCTTGACCTCCCTCCACCTATCGCATTTCCAACGCCCCTCCCCAAAGTCCCTCCTCCCTACCTTTTATCTTAGCCTGCTGGACACACTTTCCTCATTCCTGAAGAAGGGCTGATGCCCGAAACGTCGATTCTCCTGCTCCTTGGATGCTGCCTGACCTGCTGCGCTTTTCCAGCAACACATTTTCAGCTTGTATATCCTTGAGTTTAGAAGACTGAGAGGGGATCTGATTGAGACGTATAAGATTATTAAAGGATTGGACACTCTGGAGGCAGGAAACATGTTTCTGCTGATGGGTGAGTCCCGAACCAGAGGACACTGTTTAAAAATAAGGGGTAGGCCACTGAGAACAGAGTTAAGGAGAGACTTCTTCACCCAGAGAGTGGTGGGTGTGTGGAATGCTCTGCCCCAGAGGGCAGTGGAGGCCCAGTCTCTGGATTCATTTAAGAAAGAGTTGGATCGAGCTCTTAAGGATTGTGGAATCAAGGGTTATGCAGATAAGGCAGGAACAGGACACTGATTGAGGATGATCAGCCACGATCATAATGAATGGTGGTGCTGGCTCGAAGGGAAGAATGGCCTACTCCTGCACCTATTATATATTGTCTATCCCTGGACACTATGGGACAATTTAGCACGGCCAATCCACCCTAACCTGCACATCCCTGGGCACTATGGGACAATTTAGCACGGCCAATCCACCCTAACCTGCACATCCCTGGACACTATGGGACAATTTAGCACGGCCAATCCACCCTAACCTGCACATCCCTGGACACTATGGGACAATTTAGCACGGCCAATCCACCCTAACCTGCACATCCATGGGCACTATGGGACAATTTAGCACGGCCAATCCACCCTAACCTGCACATCCCTGTACACTATGGGACAATTTAGCACGGCCAATCCACCCTAACCTGCACATCCATGGGCACTATGGGACAATTTAGCACGGCCAATCCACCCTAACCTGCACATCCATGGGCACTATGGGACAATTTAGCACGGCCAATCCACCCTAACCTGCACATCCATGGGCACTATGGGACAATTTAGCACGGCCAATCCACCCTAACCTGCACATCCCTGGGCACTGTGGGACAATTTAGCACGGCCAATCCACCCTAACCTGCACATCCCTGGGCACTATGGGACAATTTAGCATGGCCAATCCACCCTAACCTGCACATCCCTGGGCACTATGGGACAATTTAGCACGGCCAATCCACCCTACCCCAGCACATCCCTGGACACTATGGGACAATTTAGCACGGCCAATCCACCCTAACCTGCACATCCCTGGGCACTATGGGACAATTTAGCACGGCCAATCCACACTAACCTGCACATCCCTGGACACTATGGGACAATTTAGCACGGCCAATCCACCCTAACCTGCACATCCCTGGACACTATGGGACAATTTAGCACGGCCAATCCACACTAACCTGCACATCCCTGGACACTATGGGACAATTTAGCACGGCCAATCCACCCTAACCTGCACATCCCTGGGCACTATGGGACAATTTAGCACGGCCAATCCACCCTAACCTGCACATCCCTGGACACTATGGGACAATTTAGCACGGCCAATCCACCCTAACCTGCACATCCCTGGGCACTATGGGACAATTTAGCACGGCCAATCCACCCTAACCTGCACATCCCTGGACACTATGGGACAATTTAGCACGGCCAATCCACCCTAACCTGCACATCCCTGGGCACTATGGGATAATTTAGCACGGCCAATCCACCCTAACCTGCACATCCCTGGGCACTATGGGATAATTTAGCACACAAAAACACTGGCACACACAGACAGAAACACAGGCACATGCATACACACACACACACAGAAAAACAAGCACACATACACATGCACAGGCACATGCACACAGAAGCAAAAGCACATGCACACAGAAACACAGGCACACACACACACACAAACACTGGCACATGCACATAGAAACACAGGCACACACACAAAAAAACACTGGCACATGCACACAGAAACACAGGCACACACACACACACAAACACTGGCACATGCACACACAAAACACAGGCACAAGCACAAGGAAACACAGGCACAAGCATACAGAAACACAGGCACACACACAAAAACACTATCACATGCACACAGAAACACAGGCACACACACACACAAAAACACTGGCACATGCACACAGAAACACAGGCACACACACACAAAAACACTGGCACATACACACAGAAATACTGGCACACACACAAAAAAACACTGGCACATGCACACAGAAACACAGGCACACACACAAAAAAACACTGGCACATGCACACAGAAACACAGGCACACACACACACAAAAACACTGGCACATACACACAGAAATACAGGCACACACACACAAAAACACAGGCACAAGCACAAGGAAACACAGGCACAAGCATACAGAAACACAGGCACACACACAAAAATACTATCACATGCACACAGAAACACAGACACACAGAGACAAAAACACAGGCACAAACTCACAGAAACACAGGAAGTCACACACAAAAACACAGGGACAAGCAGACAGAAACACAGGCACACCCACACAGAAACACAGGCACACCCACACAGAAACACAGGCACACACACACAAAAACACAGGCACAACCACACAGAAACACAGGCACACACACACACACAAACAGCCACATGCACATCAAAACACAGGCATATGCACACAAAAACACATACACATGCACACAGAAACACAGGCGCACACACACAAAAACAC
Organism: Chiloscyllium punctatum; assembly: GCF_047496795.1. NCBI lineage: Eukaryota > Metazoa > Chordata > Chondrichthyes > Orectolobiformes > Hemiscylliidae > Chiloscyllium > Chiloscyllium punctatum. The sequence goes on from NC_092769.1 coordinate 68,055,810, forward strand.
AGGCGCATAAACACAGAATCACACCACAAGCACACAGAAACACAGGCACACATACAAAAACGCAGGCACATAAACACAGAATCACACCACAAGCACACAGAAACACAGGCACACACACAAAAACGCAGGCACAAGCATACAGAAACACAAGCACATGCACACAGAAACATAAGCACACGCACACACACAAAAACACAGGCACACAAACACAGAAACACAGGCCCCAATATAAAAACAGGCACATTCACACAAAAACACAGGCACTAGCACACAAACACTGGCACATGCACACAGAAACACAGGCACACACACAGAATCACAGGCACATGCACACAGGAACACAGGCACATGCACACAGAAACACAGGCACAAACACACAAAACACAGGCACATGCACACAGGAACACAGGCACATGCACACAGAAACACAGGCACATGCACACAGAAACACAGACACACACAGAAGCACATGCACGTGCACACAAAAACACTGGCACATGCACACAGAAACACAGGCACAAACACACAAAAACACAGGCACAAGCACACAGAATACATAGGCACAAGCACACAGAAACACAGGCACACACAGAGAAACACAGGCACACACACACATAAATACAGGCACGAGCACACAGAAACACAGGCACACACAATAGAACACTGGCACATGCACACAAGAACACAGGCCCACACACAAAATAACAGACACATGCATACAGAAACACAGGCACAAGCACATGCACACAGAAACACAAGCACATGCACACAAACACAGGCATTTGCACACAGAAATACAGGCACACACAAAAGCACAGACACAAGCACACAGAAACACAGGCACACTCCAAAACACTGGCACATGCACACAGAAACACAGGCACGTGCACACACACACACACACGCACAAGCACAAAGAAACTCAAGCACACACATGCAAAAACACTGGCACATGCACACAGAAACACAGGCACACACACACACACAAAAACACAGGGTCATCCACACAGAAACGCAGCACACACATGCAGAAACACAGGCACATGCACATAACAACATAGGCACATGCACACAGGAACACAGGCACATTCACACAAAAATACAGGCACATGCACACAAAACACAGGCACATGCACACAGGAACACAGGCACACACAGAAACACAGGCACATGCACACAAAAACACAGGGTCATCCACACAGAAATACAGGCACATTCACACAAAAATACAGGCACATGCACACAAAACACAGGCACATGCACACAGGAACACAGGCACACACAGAAACACAGGCACATGCACACAAAAACACTGGGACATGCACACAGAAACACAGGCACAAACACACAAAAACACAGACACAAGCACACAGAATGCACAGGCACAAGCACACAGAAACACAGGCACACACACAGAAACACAGGCACACACACACAAAAATACAGGCACGAGCACACAGAAACATAGGCACACACACTATAACACTGGCACATTCACACAAGAACACAGGCACATGCACACAAAACACAGGCACATGCACACAGGAACACAGGCACAAGCACATGCACACAGAAACACAGGCACACACACACACAAAAGCACAGGCACAAGCACACACAAACACAGGCACACACCAAAACACTGTCACATGCACACAGAAACACAGGCGCGTGCACACACACACACACAAACACAGGCACAAGCACAAAGAAACACAAGCACACACATGCAAAAACACTGTCACATGCACAGAGAAACACAGGCACACACACAAACAAACACAAGCACATGGACACAAAAACACAGGCATTTGCACACAGAAACACAGGCACATGAACACAAAAACACAGGGACATGCACACAAAAACACAGGGACATGCACACAAAAACACAGGCACACACTCACACAAAAACACTGGCACATGCACACAGAAACACAGGCACATGCACACAAAAATACTGGCACATGCACACAGAAACACAGGCGCACACACACAAACACAGGCACCTGCACCCAGAAACACAGACAAACAAACAGAAACACAGGCACATACACACAGAAACACAGGCACACATACAGAAACACAGTCACACACATGCAGAAATACAGGCACGAGCACACAGAAACACAGACACACACACTATAACACTGGCACATGCACTCAAGAACACAGGCCCACACACAAAATAACAGGCACATGCACACAGAAACAGAGGCACACACACACAAACACAGGCACATGCACACAGAAACACAGACACACACACAGAAACACAGGCACATGCACACACAAATGAAGGCACAAGCACACGGAAACACAAGCACGTGCACACAAAAACACAGGCACAAACACAGAAACACAGACACATGCACACAAAAACACAGGCACATGCACACAGAAACAGAGGCACACACACACAAACACAGGCACATGCACACAGAAACACAGACACACACACAGAAACACAGGCACATGCACACACAAATGAAGGCACAAGCACACGGAAACACAAGCACGTGCACACAAAAACACAGGCACAAACACAGAAACACAGACACATGCACACAAAAACACAGGCACATGCACACAGAAACACAGGCACATGCACACAGAAACACAGGCACACACACAGAAACACAGGCACACACACTATAACAGTGGCACATGCACACAGAAACACAGGCACAAGTGCACAGAAACACAGGCACATGCACACACAAACATAGGCACAAGCACACAGAAACACAGGCACAAGCACACAGAAACACAGGCACACATACAAAAACACAGGCACAAGCACACAGAAACACAGGCACACACACAGAAACACAGGAAGACACACACACAGAAATACAGGCACACACACTATAACACTGGCACATGCACACACAAACACAAGCACAAGCACACGGAAACACTGGCACATGCACACAGAAACACAGGCACACACTCTCACGAAAACACTGGCACATGCACACAGAAACACAGGCACACACACACAAACACAGGCACATGCACACAGAAACACAGACACACACACAGAAACACAGGCACATGCACATACAAATGCAGGCACAAGCACACAGAAACACAAGCATGTACACACAAAAACACAGGCACAAACACAGAAACACAGACACATGCACACAAAAACACGGGCACACACACAAACACAGGCACATACACACAAAAACACAGGCACATGCACACAGAAACACAGGCACACACACAGAAACACAGGCATAAACAGACAAAAACACAGGCACAAGCACACAGAATACACAGGCACAAGCACACAGAAACACAGGCACATGCACACAAAAGCACAGACACATGCACACAAAATAACAGACACAAGCACACAGAAACACAGGCACACACCAAAACACTGCCACATGCACACACAAACACAGGCACAAGCACACGGAAACACAGGCGCATGCACATGCACACAGAAACATAGGCAGACACACAAAAACACTGGCACATGCACAAAGAAACACAAGCACACACACCCAAAAACACAGGCACTTGCACACACAAACACAGGCACAAGCACACGGAAACACAAGCACATGCACACAGAAACACAGGCACAAACACCAAAACACAGGCACATGCATACAGAAACACAGGCACTCACAAAAACACAGGCACATGCACACAGAAACACAGGCACATGCACACAGAAACACAGGCACAGACACAGAAACACAAGCACAAACACACAAAAACACAGGCACAAGCATGCAGAATACACAGGCACAAGCACACAGAAACACAGGCACACACACACAGAAACAAAGGCACACACACGCAGAAATACAGGCCCGGGCACGCAGAAGCATAGGCACACACACAATAACACTGGCACATGCACACAAGAACACAGGCCCACGCACAAAATAACAGGCACATGCACACAGAAACACAGGCACAAGCACATGCACACAGAAACACAGGCACACACCAAAACACTGGCACATGCACACAGAAACACAGGCATGCACACACACACACAAACACAGGCACAAGCACAATGAAACACAAGCACACACATGCAAAAACACTCACATAGAACATAGAACATAGAACATAGAACAGTACAGCACAGAACAGGCCCTTCGGCCCACGATGTTGTGCCGAACTTCTATCCTAGATTAAGCACCCATCCATGTACCTATCCAAATGCCGCTTAAAGGTCGCCAATGAATCTGACTCTACCACTCCCTCGGGCAGCGCATTCCATGCCCCCACCACTCTCTGGGTAAAGAACCCACCCCTGACATCTCCCCTATACCTTCCACCCTTCACCTTAAATTTATGTCCCCTTGTAACACTCTGTTGTACCCGGGGAAAAAGTTTCTGACTGTCTACTCTATCTATTCCTCTGATCATCTTATAAACCTCTATCAAGTCACCCCTCATCCTTCGCCGTTCCAATGAGAAAAGGCCTAGCACTCTCAACCCATCCTCGTACAACCTATTCTCCATTCCAGGCAACATCCTGGTAAATCTTCTCTGCACCCTCTCCAAAGCTTCCACATCTTTCCTAAAGTGAGGCGACCAGAAACATGCACACAGAAACACAGGCACACACACAAAACACTGGCACATGCACACAGAAACACAGTCACACACACAAACACAAGCACATGCACACAAACACAGGCACACGCACACAAAAACACTGGCACATGCACACAGAAACACAGTCACACACACTAACACAAGCACATGCACACAGAAACACAGGCACAAACACCGAAACACAGGCACATGCATACAGAAACACAGGCACTCACAAAAACACAGGCACATGCACACAGAAACACAGGCACATGCACACAGAAACACAGGCACACACACAAAAACACTGGCACATGTACAAAGAAACACAAGCACACACATACAAACACACAGGCACATGCACACAGAAACACAGGCACATGCACACAGAAACACAGGCACACACACAAAAACACTGGCACATGTACAAAGAAACACAAGCACACACATACAAACACATGCACACAGAAACACAGGCACACACACAGAAACACAGGCATAAACAGACAAAAACACAGGCACAAGCATACAGAAACACAGGCACATGCACACAAAAGCACAGACACATGCACACAAAATCACAGACACAAGCACACAGAAACACAGGCACACACCAAAACACTGGCACAAGCACACAGAAACACAGGCGTGCACACTATAACACTGCCACATGCACACACAAACACAGGCACAAGCACATGGAAACACAGGCACATGCACACAGAAACACAGACACACAGACAAAAACACTGGCACATGCACACACAAACAAAGGCACAAGCACACGGAAACACAAGCACATGCATACAGAAACACAGGCACTCACAAAAACACAGGCACGTGCACACAGAAACACAGGCACGTGCACACAGAAACACAGGCACAGACACAGAAACACAGGCATAAACACACAAAAACACAGGCACAAGCACACAGAATACACAGGCACACACAGAAACAAAGGCAGACACATGCAGAAATACAGGCACGAGCACACAGAAACATAGGCACACACACTATAACACTGGCACATGCACACAAGAACACAGGCCCACACACAAATTAACAGGCACATGCACACAGAAGCACAGGCACAAACACATGCACACCGAAACACAGTCACACACACTAACACAAGCACATGCACACAGAAACACAGGCACAAACACCGAAACACAGGCACATGCATACAGAAACACAGGCACTCACAAAAACACAGGCACATGCACACAGAAACACAGGCACATGCACACAGAAACACAGTCACACACACAAAAACACTGGCACATGTACAAAGAAACACAAGCACACACATACAAACACACAGGCACATGCACACAGAAACACAGGCACATGCACACAGAAACACAGGCACATGCACACAGAAACACAGGCACATGTACAAAGAAACACAAGCACACACATACAAACACACAGGCACATGCACACAGAAACACAGGCACACACACAAAAACACTGGCACATGTACAAAGAAACACAAGCACACACATACAAACACATGCACACAGAAACACAGGCACATACACAGAAACACAGGCATAAACAGACAAAAACACAGGCACACACCAAAACACTGGCACAAGCACACAGAAACACAGGCGTGCACACTATAACACTGCCACATGCACACACAAACACAGGCACAAGCACATGGAAACACAGGCACATGCACACAGAAACACAAGCACACACACACAAAAACACAGGCACATGCACACACAAACACAGGCACAAGCACACGGAAACACAAGCACATGCACACAGAAACACAGGCACAAACACCGAAACACAGGCACATGCATACAGAAACACAGGCACTCACAAAAACACAGGCACATGCACACAGAAACACAGGCACATGCACACAGAAACACAGGGACAGACACAGAAACACAAGCACAAACACACAAAAACACAGGCACAAGCATGCAGAATACACAGGCACAAGCACACAGAAACACAGGCACACACACACAGAAACAAAGGCACACACACGCAGAAATACAGGCCCGGGCACACAGAAGCATAGGCACACACACAATAACACTGGCACATGCACACAAGAACACAGGCCCACGCACAAAATAACAGGCACATGCACACAGAAACACAGGCACAAGCACATGCACACAGAAACACAGGCACACACCAAAACACTGGCAGATGCACACAGAAACACAGGCACGCACACACACAAACAAACACAGGCACAAGCACAATGAAACACAAGCACACACATGCAAAAACACTCACATGCACACAGAAACACAGGCACACACACAAAACACTGGCACATGCACACAGAAACACAGTCACACACACAAACACAAGCACATGCACACAAACACAGGCATTTGCACACAGAAACACAGACACACACACAGAAACACAGGCAAATGCACACAATAACACATGGACATGCACACAGAAACACAGGCATAAACACACAAAAACACAGGCACAAGCATGCAGAATACACAGGCACAAGCGCACAGACACACAGGCACACACACAGAAACACAGGCACACACACGCAGAAATACAGGCACGAGCACACAGAAACACAGGCACACACCAAAACACTGGCACATGCACACAGAAACACAGGCACACGCACACAAAAACACTGGCACATGCACACAGAAACACAGTCACACACACTAACACAAGCACATGCACACAGAAACACAGGCACAAACACCGAAACACAGGCACATGCATACAGAAACACAGGCACTCACAAAAACACAGGCACATGCACACAGAAACACAGGTACATGCACACAGAAACACAGGCACACACACAAAAACACTGGCACATGTACAAAGAAACACAAGCACACACATACAAACACACAGGCACATGCACACAGAAACACAGGCACATGCACACAGAAACACAGGCACACACACAAAAACACTGGCACATGTACAAAGAAACACAAGCACACACATACAAACACATGCACACAGAAACACAGGCACACACACAGAAACACAGGCATAAACAGACAAAAACACAGGCACAAGCATACAGAAACACAGGCACATGCACACAAAAGCACAGACACATGCACACAAAATCACAGACACAAGCACACAGAAACACAGGCACACACCAAAACACTGGCACAAGCACACAGAAACACAGGCGTGCACACTATAACACTGCCACATGCACACACAAACACAGGCACAAGCACATGGAAACACAGGCACATGCACACAGAAACACAGACACACAGACAAAAACACTGGCACATGCACACACAAACAAAGGCACAAGCACACGGAAACACAAGCACATGCATACAGAAACACAGGCACTCACAAAAACACAGGCACGTGCACACAGAAACACAGGCACGTGCACACAGAAACACAGGCACAGGCACAGAAACACAGGCATAAACACACAAAAACACAGGCACAAGCACACAGAATACACAGGCACACACAGAAACAAAGGCAGACACACGCAGAAATACAGGCACGAGCACACAGAAACATAGGCACACACACTATAACACTGGCACATGCACACAAGAACACAGGCCCACACACAAATTAACAGGCACATGCACACAGAAGCACAGGCACACACACACAAAAGCACAGACACAAGCACACGAAACACAGGAACACACCAAAACACTGGCACATGCACACAGAAACACAGGCACAAACACATGCACACAGAAACACAGGCACAAGCACAAGCACAAAGAAACACAAGCACACACATGCAAAAACACTGTCACATGCACACAGAAACACAGGCACACAAACACTGGCACATGCACACAGAAACACAGACACACACACTAACACAAGCACATGCACACAGAAACACAGGCACAAACACCGAAACACAGGCACATGCATACAGAAACACAGGCACTCACAAAAACACAGGCACATGCACACAGAAACACAGGCACATGCACACAAAAACACAGGCACAAGCACACAGAATACACAGGCACACACACAGAAACAAAGGCAGACACACGCAGAAATACAGGCACGAGCACACAGAAACATAGGCACACACACTATAACACTGGCACATGCACACAGAAACACAGGCACACACACACAAAAACACTGGCACATACACACAGAAATACTGGCACACACACAAAAAAACACTGGCACATGCACACAGAAACACAGGCACACACACAAAAAAACACTGGCACATGCACACAGAAACACAGGCACACACACACACAAAAACACTGGCACATACACACAGAAATACAGGCACACACACACAAAAACACAGGCACAAGCACAAGGAAACACAGGCACAAGCATACAGAAACACAGGCACACACACAAAAATACTATCACATGCACACAGAAACACAGACACACAGAGACAAAAACACAGGCACAAACTCACAGAAACACAGGAAGTCACACACAAAAACACAGGGACAAGCAGACAGAAACACAGGCACACCCACACAGAAACACAGGCACACCCACACAGAAACACAGGCTAACACACACAAAAACACAGGGACAAGCAGACAGAAACACAAGCACGCACACACAAAAACACTGGCACCTGCACACAGAAAAACAGGCACCCACACACTAAAACACTGGCACCTGCACACAGAAACACAAACACACACACACAGAAACACAGGCACACACACACACAAACACAGGCACAACCACACAGAAACACAGGCACACACACACACACAAACAGCCACATGCACATCAAAACACAGGCATATGCACACAAAAACACAGACACATGCACACAGAAACACAGGCGCACACACACAAAAACACAGGCGCATAAACACAGAATCACACCACAAGCACACAGAAACACAGGCACACATACAAAAACGCAGGCACATAAACACAGAATCACACCACAAGCACACAGAAACACAGGCACACACACAAAAACGCAGGCACAAGCATACAGAAACACAAGCACATGCACACAGAAACATAAGCACACGCACACACACAAAAACACAGGCACACAAACACAGAAACACAGGCCCCAATACAAAAAAGGCACATTCACACAAAAACACAGGCACTAGCACACACACACACAAAAACACAGGCACTAGCACACAGAAACACAGGCACACACACAAAAACGCAGGCACAAGCATACAGAAACACAAGGACATGCACACAGAAACATAAGCACACGCACACACACAAAAACACAGGCACACAAACACAGAAACACAGGCCCCAATACAAAAACAGGCACATTCACACAAAAACACAGGCACTAGCACACAGAAACACAGGCACACACACACACAAAAACACTGGCACATGCACACAGAAACACAGGCACACACACAGAATCACAGGCACATGCACACAGGAACACAGGCACATGCACACAGAAACACAGGCACAAACACACAAAACACAGGCACATGCACACAGGAACACAGGCACATGCACACAGAAACACAGGCACATGCACACAGAAACACAGACACACACAGAAGCACATGCACATGCACACAAAAACACTGGCACATGCACACAGAAACACAGGCACAAACACACAAAAACACAGGCACAAGCACACAGAATACATAGGCACAAGCACACAGAAACACAGGCACACACAGAGAAACACAGGCACACACACACATAAATACAGGCACGAGCACACAGAAACACAGGCACACACAATAGAACACTGGCACATGCACACAAGAACACAGGCCCACACACAAAATAACAGACACATGCATACAGAAACACAGGCACAAGCACATGCACACAGAAACACAAGCACATGCACACAAACACAGGCATTTGCACACAGAAATACAGGCACACACAAAAGCACAGACACAAGCACACAGAAACACAGGCACACTCCAAAACACTGGCACATGCACACAGAAACACAGGCACGTGCACACACACACACACACACACACACACACGCACAAGCACAAAGAAACTCAAGCACACACATGCAAAAACACTGGCACATGCACACAGAAACACAGGCACACACACACACACAAAAACACAGGGTCATCCACACAGAAACGCAGCACACACATGCAGAAACACAGGCACATGCACATAACAACATAGGCACATGCACACAGGAACACAGGCACATTCACACAAAAATACAGGCACATGCACACAAAACACAGGCACATGCACACAGGAACACAGGCACACACAGAAACACAGGCACATGCACACAAAAACACAGGGTCATCCACACAGAAATACAGGCACATTCACACAAAAATACAGGCACATGCACACAAAACACAGGCACATGCACACAGGAACACAGGCACACACAGAAACACAGGCACATGCACACAAAAACACTGGGACATGCACACAGAAACACAGGCACAAACACACAAAAACACAGACACAAGCACACAGAATGCACAGGCACAAGCACACAGAAACACAGGCACACACACAGAAACACAGGCACACACACACAAAAATACAGGCACGAGCACACAGAAACATAGGCACACACACTATAACACTGGCACATTCACACAAGAACACAGGCACATGCACACAAAACACAGGCACATGCACACAGGAACACAGGCACACACAGAAACACAGGCACATGCACACAAAAACACAGGGTCATCCACACAGAAATACAGGCACATTCACACAAAAATACAGGCACATGCACACAAAACACAGGCACATGCACACAGGAACACAGGCACACACAGAAACACAGGCACATGCACACAAAAACACTGGGACATGCACACAGAAACACAGGCACAAACACACAAAAACACAGACACAAGCACACAGAATGCACAGGCACAAGCACACAGAAACACAGGCACACACACAGAAACACAGGCACACACACACAAAAATACAGGCACGAGCACACAGAAACATAGGCACACACACTATAACACTGGCACATTCACACAAGAACACAGGCCCAGACACAAAATAACTGGCACATGCACAAAGAAACACAGGCACAAGCACATGCACACAGAAACACAGGCACACACACACACAAAAGCACAGGCACAAGCACACACAAACACAGGCACACACCAAAACACTGTCACATGCACACAGAAACACAGGCGCGTGCACACACACACACACAAACACAGGCACAAGCACAAAGAAACACAAGCACACACATGCAAAAACACTGTCACATGCACAGAGAAACACAGGCACACACACAAACAAACACAAGCACATGGACACAAAAACACAGGCATTTGCACACAGAAACACAGGCACACAGAGAAACACAGGCACATGAACACAAAAACACAGGGACATGCACACAAAAACACAGGGACATGCACACAAAAACACAGGCACACACTCACACAAAAACACTGGCACATGCACACAGAAACACAGGCACATGCAAACAAAAATACTGGCACATGCACACAGAAACACAGGCGCACACACACAAACACAGGCACCTGCACCCAGAAACACAGACAAACAAACAGAAACACAGGCACATACACACAGAAACACAGGCACACATACAGAAACACAGTCACACACACGCAGAAATACAGGCACGAGCACACAGAAACACAGACACACACACTATAACACTGGCACATGCACTCAAGAACACAGGCCCACACACAAAATAACAGGCACATGCACACAGAAACAGAGGCACACACACACAAACACAGGCACATGCACACAGAAACACAGACACACACACAGAAACACAGGCACATGCACACACAAATGAAGGCACAAGCACACGGAAACACAAGCACGTGCACACAAAAACACAGGCACAAACACAGAAACACAGACACATGCACACAAAAACACAGGCACATGCACACAGAAACACAGGCACATGCACACAGAAACACAGGCACATACACAGAAACACAGGCACACACACTATAACAGTGGCACATGCACACAGAAACACAGGCACAAGCGCACAGAAACACAGGCACATGCACACACAAACATAGGCACAAGCACACAGAAACACAGGCACAAGCACACAGAAACACAGGCACACATACAAAAACACAGGCACATGCACACAGAAACACAGGCACACACACAGAAACACAGGAAGACACACACACAGAAATACAGGCACACACACTATAACACTGGCACATGCACACACAAACACAAGCACAAGCACACGGAAACACTGGCACATGCACACAGAAACACAGGCACACACTCTCACGAAAACACTGGCACATGCACACAGAAACACAGGCACACACACACAAACACAGGCACATGCACACAGAAACACAGGCACATGCACATACAAATGCAGGCACAAGCACACAGAAACACAAGCATGTACACACAAAAACACAGGCACAAACACAGAAACACAGACACATGCACACAAAAACACGGGCACACACACAAACACAGGCACATACACACAAAAACACAGGCACATGCACACAGAAACACAGGCACACACACAGAAACACAGGCATAAACAGACAAAAACACAGGCACAAGCACACAGAATACACAGGCACAAGCACACAGAAACACAGGCACATGCACACAAAAGCACAGACACATGCACACAAAATAACAGACACAAGCACACAGAAACACAGGCACACACCAAAACACAGGCACAAGCACACAGAATACACAGGCACAAGCACACAAACACAGGCACATGCACACAAAAGCACAGACACATGCACACAAAATAACAGACACAAGCACACAGAAACACAGGCACACACCAAAACACTGCCACATGCACACACAAACACAGGCACAAGCACACGGAAACACAGGCACATGCACACAGAAACATAGGCAGACACACAAAAACACTGGCACATGCACAAAGAAACACAAGCACACACACACAAAAACACAGGCACATGCACACACAAACACAGGCACAAGCACACGGAAACACAAGCACATGCACACAGAAACACAGGCACAAACACCGAAACACAGGCACATGCATACAGAAACACAGGCACTCACAAAAACACAGGCACATGCACACAGAAACACAGGCACATGCACACAGAAACACAGGGACAGACACAGAAACACAAGCACAAACACACAAAAACACAGGCACAAGCATGCAGAATACACAGGCACAAGCACACAGAAACACAGGCACACACACACAGAAACAAAGGCACACACACGCAGAAATACAGGCCCGGGCACACAGAAGCATAGGCACACACACAATAACACTGGCACATGCACACAAGAACACAGGCCCACGCACAAAATAACAGGCACATGCACACAGAAACACAGGCACAAGCACATGCACACAGAAACACAGGCACACACCAAAACACTGGCAGATGCACACAGAAACACAGGCACGCACACACACAAACAAACACAGGCACAAGCACAATGAAACACAAGCACACACATGCAAAAACACTCACATGCACACAGAAACACAGGCACACACACAAAACACTGGCACATGCACACAGAAACACAGTCACACACACAAACACAAGCACATGCACACAAACACAGGCATTTGCACACAGAAACACAGACACACACACAGAAACACAGGCAAATGCACACAATAACACATGGACATGCACACAGAAACACAGGCATAAACACACAAAAACACAGGCACAAGCATGCAGAATACACAGGCACAAGCGCACAGACACACAGGCACACACACAGAAACACAGGCACACACACGCAGAAATACAGGCACGAGCACACAGAAACACAGGCACACACCAAAACACTGGCACATGCACACAGAAACACAGGCACACGCACACAAAAACACTGGCACATGCACACAGAAACACAGTCACACACACTAACACAAGCACATGCACACAGAAACACAGGCACAAACACCGAAACACAGGCACATGCATACAGAAACACAGGCACTCACAAAAACACAGGCACATGCACACAGAAACACAGGTACACGCACACAAAAACACTGGCACATGCACACAGAAACACAGTCACACACACTAACACAAGCACATGCACACAGAAACACAGGCACAAACACCGAAACACAGGCACATGCATACAGAAACACAGGCACTCACAAACACACAGGCACATGCACACAGAAACACAGGCACATGCACACAGAAACACAGGCACACACACAAAAACACTGGCACATGTACAAAGAAACACAAGCACACACATACAAACACATGCACACAGAAACACAGGCACACACACAGAAACACAGGCATAAACAGACAAAAACACAGGCACAAGCATACAGAAACACAGGCACATGCACACAAAAGCACAGACACATGCACACAAAATCACAGACACAAGCACACAGAAACACAGGCACACACCAAAACACTGGCACAAGCACACAGAAACACAGGCGTGCACACTATAACACTGCCACATGCACACACAAACACAGGCACAAGCACATGGAAACACAGGCACATGCACACAGAAACACAGACACACAGACAAAAACACTGGCACATGCACACACAAACAAAGGCACAAGCACACGGAAACACAAGCACATGCATACAGAAACACAGGCACTCACAAAAACACAGGCACGTGCACACAGAAACACAGGCACGTGCACACAGAAACACAGGCACAGGCACAGAAACACAGGCATAAACACACAAAAACACAGGCACAAGCACACAGAATACACAGGCACACACAGAAACAAAGGCAGACACACGCAGAAATACAGGCACGAGCACACAGAAACATAGGCACACACACTATAACACTGGCACATGCACACAAGAACACAGGCCCACACACAAATTAACAGGCACATGCACACAGAAGCACAGGCACAAACACATGCACACAGAAACACAGGCACACACACACAAAAGCACAGACACAAGCACACGAAACACAGGAACACACCAAAACACTGGCACATGCACACAGAAACACAGGCACAAACACATGCACACAGAAACACAGGCACAAGCACAAGCACAAAGAAACACAAGCACACACATGCAAAAACACTGTCACATGCACACAGAAACACAGGCACACAAACACTGGCACATGCACACAGAAACACAGACACACACACTAACACAAGCACATGCACACAGAAACACAGGCACAAACACCGAAACACAGGCACATGCATACAGAAACACAGGCACTCACAAAAACACAGGCACATGCACACAGAAACACAGGCACATGCACACAAAAACACAGGCACAGCACACAGAATACACAGGCACACACACAGAAACAAAGGCAGACACACGCAGAAATACAGGCACGAGCACACAGAAATATAGGCACACACACTATAACACTGGCACATGCACACAAGAACACAGGCCCACACACAAATTAACAGGCACATGCACACAGAAGCACAGGCACAAACACATGCACACAGAAACACAGGCACACACACACAAAAGCACAGACACAAGCACACAGAAACACAGGCACACACCAAAACACTGGCACATGCACACAGAAACACAGGCACAAACACATGCACACAGAAACACAGGAACAAACACAAGCACAAAGAAACACAAGCACACACATGCAAAAACACTGTCACATGCACACAGAAACACAGGCACACAAACACTGGCACATGCACACAGAAACACAGACACACACACTAACACAAGCACATGCACACAGAAACACAGGCACAAACACCGAAACACAGGCACATGCATACAGAAACACAGGCACTCACAAAAACACAGGCACATGCACACAGAAACACAGGCACATGCACACAGAAACACAGGCACAGACACAGAAACACAGGCACAAACACACAAAAACACAGGCACAAGCATGCAGAATACACAGCCACAAGCACACAGAAACACAGGCACACACACACAGAAACAAAGGCACACACACGCAGAAATACAGGCCCGGGCACACAGAAGCATAGGCACACACACAATAACACTGGCACATGCACACAAGAACACAGGCCCACACACAAAGTAACAGGCACATGTACACAGAAACACAGGCACAAGCACATGCACACAGAAACACAGGCACACACACACAAAAGCACAGACACAAGCACACAGAAACACAGGCACACACCAAAACACTGTCAGATGTGCACAGAAACACAGGCGCACGTGCACACACACAAACACAGGCACAAACACAAAGAAACACAAGCACACAATGCAAAAACACTGTCACATGCACATAGAAACATGGGCTCACACACACACACAAAAACACTGGCACATGCACACAAACAAACACAGTCACACACACAAACAAACACAAGCACATGCACACAGAAACACAGGCACTCACAAAAACACAGGCACATGCACACAGAAACACAGGCACACACACAGAAACACAGGCATAAACAGACAAAAACACAGGCACAAGCACACAGAATATGCAGGCACAAGCACACAGAAACACAGGCACATGCACACAAAAGCACAGACACATGCACACAAAATCACAGACACAAGCACACAGAAACACAGGCACACACCAAAACACTGGCACATGCACACAGAAACACAGGCGCACACACTATAACACTGCCACATGCACACACAAACACAGGCACAAGCACACGGAAACACAGGCACATGCACACAGAAACATAGGCAGACACACAAAAACACTGGCACATGCACACAGAAACACAGACACACACACAAAAACACAGGCACATGACACACAGAAACATAGGCAGACACACAAAAACACTGGCACATGCACACCGGAACACAGACACACACACAAAAACACAGGCACATGCACACACAAACACAGGCACAAACACACGGAAACACACGCACATGCACACAGAAACACAGGCACAAACACACAAACACTGGCACATGCACACAGAAACACAGGCACATACTCACACAAAAACACTGGCACATGCACTCAGAAACACAGTCACACACACTAACACAAGCACATGCACACAGAAACACAGGCACAAACACCGAAACACAGGCACATGCATACAGAAACACAGGCACTCACAAAAACACAGGCACATGCACACAGAAACACAGGCACTTGCACACAGAAACACAGGCACAGACACAGAAACACAGGCACAAACACAGGCACAAGCATGCAGAATACACAGGCACAAGCACACAGAAACACAGGCACACACACACAGAAACAAAGGCACACACACGCAGAAATACAGGCCCGGGCACGCAGAAGCATAGGCACACACACAATAACACTGGCACATGCACACAAGAACACAGGCCCACGCACAAAATAACAGGCACATGCACACAGAAACACAGGCACATGCACAAATGCACAGACACATGCACAGAGAAATACAGGCACATGCACACAGAAACACAGGCATATGCACACTGAAACATAGGTCAACACACAGAAACACAGGCACATGCACACAAAAACACAGGCACATGCTCACAGAAACACAGGCACATGCACACAGAAACATAGGCACACGCACACAGAAACACAGGCACACGCACACAGAAACAGACGCACATGCACACAAATGCACAGGCACATGCACCAGAAACACAGGCACATGCACACAGAAACACAGGCACATGCGCACAGAAACACAGGCACATGCACACAGAAACACAGGCACATGCACACAGAAACACAGACACACATGCAAATGCACAGGCACATGCACACAGAAACAGAGGCTCATGCACACAAATGCACAGGCGCATGCACACAAATGCACAGGCGCATGCACACAGAAACACAGGCGCATGCACACAGAAACACTGGCACATGCACACAGAAACACTGGCACATGCACACAGAAACACTGGCACATGCACACAGAAACACAGGCACACGCACAGAAACACAGGCACATGCACACAGAAACACAGGCACATGCACACAGAAACACAGGCACATGTACAAAGAAACACATGCACATGCACACAAAAAGACAGGCACACATGCAAATGCACAGGCACATGCACAGAGAAACACAGGCACATGCACACAGAAACACAGGCACATGCACACAGAAACACTGGCACATGCACACAGAAACACTGGCACATGCACACAGAAACACAGGCACACGCACAGAAACACAGGCACATGCACACAGAAACACAGGCACATACACAAATGCACAGACACATGCACAGAGAAATACAGGCACTTACACACTGAAACATAGGTCAACACACAGAAACGCAGGCACATGCACACAGAAACACTGGCACATGCACTCAGAAACACAGGGACACACACAGAAACACAGGCACATGCACACAGAAACAGGCACTTGCTCACTGAAACATAGGTCAACACACAGAAACACAGGCACATGCACACAAAAACACAGGCACATGCTCACAGAAACACAGGCACATGCACACAGAAACACAGGCACACGCACAGAGAAACACAGGCACACACACAGAAACACAGGCACATGCAGACAGAAACACAGGCACACAAACAGAAACACAGGCACATGCACTCAGAAACACAGGCACATGCACACAGAAACACAGGCACATGCACACAGAAACACAGGCACATGCACACACAAACAGAGGCACATGCACACAACGACACAGGCACATGCACACAGAGAAACAGGCACATGTACAAAGAAACACATGCACATGCACACAAAAAGACAGGCACACATGCAAATGCACAGGGACATGCACACAGAAACACAGGCACATGCACACAGAAACACAGGCACATGCTCACAGAAACACAGGCACATGCACACAGAAACACAGGCACATGCACACAGAAACACTGGCACATGCACACAGAAACACAGGCACATGCACACAGAAACACAGGCACATGCACACAGAAACACAGGCACATGCACACAGAAACACAGGCACACATGCAAATGCACAGGCACATGCACACAGAAACAGAGGCACATGCACACAAAAGCACAGGCACATGCACACAAATGCACAGGCACATGCACAGAGAAACACAGGCACATGCACAGAGAAACATAGGCACATGCACACAGAAACACAGACACACATGCAAATGCACAGGCACATGCACACAGAAACAGAGGCTCATGCACACAGAAACAGAGGCACATGCACACAAAAGCACAGGCACATGCACACAAATGCACAGGCACATGCACAGAGAAACAGAGGCACATGCACACAGAAACACAGGCACATGCACAGAGAAACACAGGCACATGCACAGAGAAACACAGACACATGCACACAGAAACAGAGGCACATGCACACAGAAACACAGACACACATGCAAATGCACAGGCACATGCACACAGAAACAGAGGCACATGTGCACACAAACATAGGCACATGCACACAAATGCACACAGAAACACAGGCACATGCACACAGAAACACAGACACTCACTAAAATACAGGCACATGCACACAGAAACACAGGCACATGCACACAGAAACACAGACACTCACTAAAATACATGCACATGCACACAGAAACACAGGCACATGCACACAGAAACACAGACACTCACTAAAATACAGGCACATGCACACAGAAACACAGGCACATGCACACAGAAACACAGGCACATGCACACAGAAACACAGGCACATGCACACAGAAACAGAGGCACATGCACACAGAAACAGAGGCACATGCACACAACGACACAGGCACATGCACACAGAGAAACAGGCACATGTACAAAGAAACACATGCACATGCTCACAAAAAGACAGGCACACATGCAAAAGCACAGGCACATGCACACAGAAACACAGGCACATGCACACAGAAACACAGGCACATGCACACAAATGCACAGGCACATGCACACAAATGCACAGGCACATGCACAGAGAAACACAGGCACATGCACAGAGAAACACAGGCACATGCACAGAGAAACACAGACACACATGCAAATGCACAGGCACATGCACACAGAAACAGAGGCACATGTGCACACAAACATAGGCACATGCACACAAATGCACACAGAAACACAGGCTCATGCACACAGAAACACAGACACTCACTAAAATACAGGCACATGCTCACAGAAACACAGGCACATGCACACAGAAACACAGGCACATACACACAGAAACACAGGCACATGCACACAGAAACACAGGCTCATGCACACAGAAACACAGACACTCACTAAAATACAGGCACATGCTCACAGAAACACAGGCACATGCACACAGAAACACAGGCACACATGCAAATGCACAGGCACATGCACACAGAAACAGAGGCACATGCACACAAAAACTCAGGCACATGCACACAAATGCACAGGCACATGCACAGAGAAACACAGGCACATGCACAGAGAAACACAGGCACATGCACAGAGAAACACAGACACACACTAAAATACAGGCACATGCACGCAGAAACACAGGCACATGCACACAGAAACACAGGCACATGCACACAGAAACACAGGCACATGCACACAGAAACACAGGCACATGCACACAGAAACACAGGGACATGCACACAGAAACACAGGCACATGCACACAGAAACACAGGGACATGCACACAGAAACACAGGGACATGCACACAAAAACACAGGGACATGCACACAAAAACACAGGGACATGCACATAGAAGCACAGACACACACACAGAAACACATGCACACAGAAACACAGGCACATGCACACAGAAACACAGGGACATGCACATAGAAGCACAGACACACACACAGAAACACATGCACACAGAAACACAAGCACACACACAGCAACACAGGCACATACACACACAAACAGAGGCACATGCACACAACGACACAGGCACATGCACACAGAGAAACAGGCACATGCACACAGAGAAACAGGCACATGTACAAAGAAACACAGGCACATGCACACAAAAAGACAGGCACACATGCAAATGCACAGGCACATGCACACAGAAACACAGGCACATGCACACAGAAACACAGGCACATG
This sequence comes from Chiloscyllium punctatum, assembly GCF_047496795.1. Taxonomy (NCBI): domain Eukaryota; kingdom Metazoa; phylum Chordata; class Chondrichthyes; order Orectolobiformes; family Hemiscylliidae; genus Chiloscyllium; species Chiloscyllium punctatum. The sequence goes on from NC_092769.1 coordinate 68,077,403, forward strand.
CACACAGAAACACAGGCACATGCACAAATGCACAGACACATGCACAGAGAAATACAGGCACATGCACACAGAAACACAGGCATATGCACACTGAAACATAGGTGAACACACAGAAACACAGGCACATGCACACAAAAACACAGGCACATGCTCACAGAAACACAGGCACATGCACAAATGCACAGACACATGCACAGAGAAATACAGGCACATGCACACAGAAACACAGGCATATGCACACTGAAACATAGGTCAACACACAGAAACACAGGCACATGCACACAAAAACACAGGCACATGCTCACAGAAACACAGACACATGCTCACAGAAACACAGGCACATGCACACAGAAACACAGGCACACGCACACAGAAACACAGGCACACGCACACAGAAACAGACGCACATGCACACAGAAACAGACGCACATGCACACAAATGCACAGGCACATGCACCAGAAACACAGGCACATGCATACAGAAACACAGGCACATGCACTCAGAAACACAGGCACATGCACACACACAGAAACACAGGCACACACACAGAAACACAGGCACATCCACACACAAACACAGGCACCTGCACACAGAAACACGGGCACAAGCACAGAGAAACACAGGCAAATGCACAAAAAACACAGGGACATGCACACAGAAACATAGGCACACACACAGAAACACAGGCACATGCACACAAAAACACAAGCACACACACAAATGCACAGGCACATACACAAGTGCACAGACACATGCACACAAAAACACAGGCACATGCACACAGAAACAGAGGCACTTGCACACAAAAACACAGGCACATGCATACAGAAACACAGGCACTCACAAAAACACTGGCACATGCACACAGAAACACAGGCACATGCACACAGAAACACAGACACACACACAGAAACACAGGCACATCCACACACAAACACAGGCACATGCACACAGAAACACAGGCACATGCACCCAGAAACACAGGCACTCACTAAAATACAGGCACATGCACACAGAAACACAGGCACATGCACACAGAAACACAGACACTCACTAAAATACAGGCACATGCACACAGAAACACAGTCACATGCTCACAGAAACACAGGCACATGCACACAGAAACACAGGCACATACACAAATGCACAGACACATGCACAGAGGAATACAGGCACATGCACACTGAAACATAGGTCAACACACAGAAACACAGGCACATGCACACAAAAACACAGGCACATGCTCACAGAAACACAGGCACATGCTCACAGAAACACAGGCACATGCTCACAGAAACACAGGCACACACACACAAAAACACAGGCTCATGCACACAAATGCACAGGCACATGCACAAGAAACACAGGCACACACACAGAAACACAGGCACATGCACACAGAAACACAGGCACATGCACACAGAAACACAGGCACATGCACACACACAGAAACACAGGCACACACACAGAAACACAGGCACATCCACACACAAACACAGGCACCTGCGCACAGAAACACAGGCACAAGCACAGAGAAACACAGGCAAATGCACAAAAAACACAGGGACATGCACATAGAAACATAGGCACACACACAGAAACACAGGCACATGCACACAAAAACACAAGCACACACACAAATGCACAGGCACATACACAAGTGCAAAGACACATGCACACAAAAACACTGGCACATGCACACAGAAACACAGGCACATGCACACAGAAACACAGGCACATACACAGAAACACAGGCACATCCACACACAAACACAGGGACAAGCATACAGAAACACAGGCACATGGACACAGAAACACAGGCACACACACAGAGAAACACAGGCACACACACACAGAAACACAGGCACACACACACAGAAACACACACACAGAAACTCTGACACACACACACGCACACACAGGTAACCTGACACACATACACACACGTACACAAAACCACAGGCACATACATACAAAAACACACATGTTTGGGTGAAGACTTGTAAGAGGATTGCTCTTGGCAGCTAATGTAAGGGATTTTACTGGGAGCTCACAGGGAATAAGCTTGGACTGGCTCTCAGGGACACAGGCCAATGAAGAGGATTGAGAAGAAATCAGCAGACACAACAGAGAGGATTGACTGGAGAGATCCTGGTGAGACTGAAACACACAGATTCTCTTCAGTGAAATACAACACCTTGCAATTCGAAACTGGTCCCATCACCACAGCATTTGTGAAACCAGGATTCAGCCAACAAAGTGTTCAGAAATACAGTCACCCTGCAAAGGTCTTCCCCTGCAGCAGGATCATACACACAGCAATGTGATCACAAAGGTGGCCCGGGGGCTCAGTGGGTAAGAACAGCTGCCTCACTGTGTCAGGGACCTGGGTTCGATCTCCACCCTCAGGTGACTGTCTGGGTGGAGTTTGCACATTCTCCCCGTGTCTGTGTGGGTTTCTTCTGGGTGCTCTGGTTTCCTCCCACAATCCAAGGATGTGCAGGTTAGGGTGGATTGGCCGTGCTAAATTGTCCCATTGTGTCCAGGGATGTGCAGGTTAGGGTGGATTGGCCGTGCTAAATTGTCCCATAGTGCCCAGAGATGTGCAGGTTAGGGTGGATTGGCCGTGCTAAATTGCCCCATAGTGTCCAGGGATGTGCAGGTTAGGGTGGATTGGCAGTGCTAAATTGTCCCATAGTGCCCAGGGATGTGCAGGTTAGGGTGGATTGGCCGTGCTAAATTGTCCCATAGTGCCCAGGGATGTGCTGATTAGGGTGGATTGGCCGTGCTAAATTGTCCCATAGTGCCCAGAGATGTGCAGGTTAGGGTGGATTGGCCGTGCTAAATTGCCCCATAGTGTCCAGGGATGTGCAGGTTAGGGTGGATTGGCAGTGCTAAATTGTCCCATAGTGCCCAGGGATGTGCAGGTTAGGGTGGATTGGCCGTGCTAAATTGTCCCATAGTGCCCAGGGATGTGCTGATTAGGGTGGATTGGCCGTGTTAAATTTGTCCCATCGTGTCCAGGATGTGCAGGTTAGGATGGATTGATTAGAACCCACAGTGTGGAAACGCGCCCTTCGGCACAAGTCCACACCAACCCTCCAAAGAGTCACCCACCCAGACCCTTTCCCCCGACCCTATTACTCTATATTTACCCCTGCCGAATGCACCTCACCTGCACGTCCCTGGTATATTGGTGCAACCTTGGTGAGGCTGGCACTGACTGTGTCGGTGTACGTGTATGTGTGCACGTGTGTGTCTGTGTGTACGTGCGTGTAGATACATGTGTGTGCGTGATATCACGAGCCTATCCTGCTCCCATTGTCCCAGAGGGATCAGTCAGTCGGTTGGAAAATCTGATCTTTTTATATCCGGATAATTACAACTGTCAGCTGGGATCCGATCATCTGAGTGAAGGCCTTTGAGATTATGAGCCCTGTATAAATCTGACCTCCTGGCTGTCACTGAGTGCAGTCGGGAGACCGATTTTAAATCTGTCTTTGCAATTTGTAAATGTACCTAACTTCATTGTGTGGTGTCAGCAGAGTCTCGACATTAGAAATTGCTTCACCGCACTGGGGACACTTGCTGGACTCTGCATTTATTAGCCCGCCAGTATTGTCCTTGAGAAGGTGTGACTGAGATGCCTGAAATGATGCATTCCCTGTGTTTGGTCTCCTCCATTTCGTCAGAATATCCACATTCAGGCAGTTTCTTCATAAGTGGTAAATCATCTCTGCTGGAAATAATTACTGTGACTCTGACAGTGCAGCACCCCCTCAGTACTGACCCTCTGACAGTGCGGCCCTCCCTCAGTACTGACCCTCTGACAGTGCGGCACTCCCTCAGTACTGACCCTCCGACAGTGCAGCACTCCCTCAGCACTGACCCTCTGACAGTGCGGCACTCCCTCAGTACTGACCCTCTGACAGTGCGGCACTCCCTCAGTACTGACCCTCTGACAGTGCGGCACTCCCTCAGTACTGACCCTCTGACAGTGCAGCACTCCCTCAGTACTGACCCTCGGACAGTGCAGCACTCCCTCAGTACTGACCCTCCGACAGTGCGGCACTCCCTCAGTACTGACCCTCCGACAGTGCAGCACTCCCTCAGTACTGACCCTCCCACAGTGCGGCGCTCCCTCAGTACTGACCCTCCGACAGTGCGGCACTCCCTCAGTACTGACCCTCCGACAGTGCGGCACTTCCTCAGGACTGACCCTCCCACAGTGCGGCGTTCCCTCAGTACTGACCCTCCGACAGTGCGGCGCTCCCTCAGTACTGACCCTCCGACAGTGTAGCACACCCTCAGTACTGACCCTCTGACAGTGCAGCACCCCCTCAGTACTGACCCTCTGACAGTGCAGCACCCCCTCAGTACTGACCCTCCGACGGTGCAGCACTCCCTCAGTACTCACCCTCCGACAGTGCAGCACTCCCTCAGTACTGACCCTCCGACAGTGCGGCACTCCCTCAGCACTGACCCTCCGACAGTGCGGCGCTCCCTCAGTACTGACCCTCTGACAGTGCGCACTCCCTCAGTACTGACCCTCCGACAGTGCGGCGCTCCCTCAGTACTGACCCTCTGACAGTGCAGCACTCCCACGGTACTGACCCTCTGACAGTGCAGGACCCCCTCAGTACTGACCCTCTGACAGTGCAGCACTCCCACGGTACTGACCCTCTGACAGTGCAGGACCCCCTCAGTACTGACCCTCCGACAGTGCGGCGCTCCCTCAGTACTGACCCTCTGACAGTGCGGCACTCCCACGGTACTGACCCTCTGACAGTGCAGGACCCCCTCAGTACTGACCCTCCGACAGTGCGGCACTCCCTCAGTACTGACCCTCTGCCAGTGCGGCACTCCCTCAGTACTGACCCTCTGACAGTGCGGCACTCCCTCAGTCCAGACTCTCTGACAGTGCAGAATTCCCTCACTACCCACCCGAGTACAGAATTCTCCCTGGCATCCTGAGGCTAACAGTGATCCCTCAGACAACGTACCCTGGGGCAGAGAGAGGGAGCGAGAGGGAAAGCTTATGTGGGCCCTTAGATGCAGGGTCTGTGGGATCTTTGTAATCGCCTGTTCTCCTCCCCCCCCCCCCCGGCTCAGGAATGGCCAGACGTGTGTGCAGAAGGAAGTGCTGCGATTAGGCGCTACACCAATGCAAGTAGCCCTCAAGCGCTGGATTGGATTGTTCAAACTGGGGAAGGTGGAGCGGAGGCTTCTGCATGAGGCTTCGGTGCCCAGTTCACCACGTTTTGTATTTTAAAACGTGCCTCTCTCTCTCTCTCTCTCTCTATCTCTCCCCCCACCCCACAAGGAGATGTGCTGACTGGGTTGGTCAGGGTAGCTTTGTGGATCATGCTGTGCTGTCAGGGAGGTGCCAGGGGGCTGGACTGGGACGTGCTGGACGGCGCATCGCCAGGGTATTGCCTGCTGTAGACAGACAGAGAGAGAGAGAGAGGGTAGATGTGAACAATGCAGAGCTGGGAGCCAGCTCGTCCCGGAGCCCCGCTGCAGCAGGTAGGAGCTGTCTCTCTCTCACCGATCACTCTGTATCCCCCTCCCAGCGCTGCAAGTCGGCAGGATGGAGCTCGGCTTCACGTCGGGAGGGTGGGAGAACCGCTCTGTGTTTGTCCCCCTCTGTCTTCGGTCAGGGAGTAGATCGTGTGTGTGTGTGTGTGGAAAAGCCTGTGTTCCTGTCTCGTTGTTTGTTTGTGTGTGAGAGGGAGAGCGTTTGGGTCTCTGTGTGTGTGCGTGTTTTTCTGTGTTTGTGTCTACAGTGTGTGTATGTGTGTGTGGTGGGGTGTTTCATCTCTGTCTACTGTGTGTGGGTGACTGTATTGTCTGGGTCTCTGTATTTAGTGTTTGTGTCTCTCGGTGCCTGCATCTGAGTGTCTCTATACTGTGTGTGTCTCCCCCGTGTCTCGGTGTCTGTATTTATGTATCTCTATACTGTGTGTGTCTCTGCGTCTGTATTTATGTGTCTCTATACTGTGTGTCTCCCTGTGTCTCTGTGTCTGTATTTATGTATCTCTATACTGTGTGTGTCTCTGCGTCTGTATTTATGTGTCTCTTTACTGTGTGTGTCTCCCTGTGTCTCTGTGTCTGTATTTATGTATCTCTATAATGTGTGTGTCTCTGCGTCTGTATTTATGTGTCTCTATACTGTGTGTGTCTCCCTGTGTCTCTGTGTCTGTATTTATGTGTCTCTATACTGTGTGTCTCCCTGTGTCTCTGTGTCTGTATTTATGTATCTCTATACTGTGTGTGTCTCTGTGTCTGTATTTATGTGTCTCTTTACTGTGTGTGTCTCCCTGTGTCTCTATTGTGTGTCTCTCTGTGTCTGTGTCTCTGAGTCCATTCCTGTGTCGATGTCTGTCTTTGTGGATGGGTGGGTTGTTGTGTATTCAGGTGTAGATCAGGGTTGGAGAATGTTTTGTGACCCTGATGAGCTGTCCCTCCCTCTGTCACTAAGTGATCCGACTGCTTGGAAGACACTGGGTACCAGACGTTCCCGTCAATTAAAGAGAGTGAAGACTGAAACCATTGTTTCCAATGTCTGCTCTGAGCTCGGGTCGTGAGGCACATTGCTCTCCATGGTAACTGGCAAAGTCTGGGATAAACTGCCATCATTGTTGGTGTCATCTCGGACATGGAACCGCGTTTCTGAACACACGATGCACTGTTTCCAATGCTGTAACGTCACCCGTTTCAGCACCTCTCAGCTCTTCAACTGCTGAAGGTCTCACCCATGCACTCCATGCCCCAAGACTTAATTAGCTGAACATGGGTTGGCACGGTGGCTCAGTGGTTAGCACCAGGGACCCGGGTTCGATTCCACATTCTCCCCCCGTGTCTGCGTGGGGTTTCCTCTGGGTGCTCCAGTTTCCTCCCACTGTCCAACGATGTGCAGGTTAGGGTGAATTGGCCGTGCTAAATTGTCCCATAGTGCCCAGGGATGTGCAGGTTAGGGTGGATTGGCCATGCTAAATTGTCCCATAGTGCCCAGGGATGTACAGGTTAGGGTGGATTGGCCGTGCTAAATTGTCCCATAGTGCCCAGGGATGTGCAGGTTAGGGTGGATTGGCCGTGCTAAATTGTCCCATAGTGCCCAGGGATGTACAGGTTAGGGTGGATTGGCCATAGAACTAAGTGCATCATTGAGGGAGAATGGGTCTGGGTGGGCTACTCTTCGGAGGGTTACTGTGGACCAGTTGGGCAAAAGGGACTGTAGGGAATCTAATCTAATCATATTCTAACCTTTATGAACTGAATATCATCAAAACCCTTGCTACCTCTGTCCCACACACCTTGATAGTAAATAATGCGAGATTGGCTCTGGATTCAACCAGGGGCGTTATTCACTCTTCACCTCCACCCCCCAACCTCTCCATCCTCACCCGGCACCAACCACAACTACTCAGTTTGGAGGGTCAGTGCTGAGGGAGTGCCGCACTGTCAGAGGGTCAGTACTGAGGGAGTGCCTCACTGTCGGAGGGTCAGTACTGAGGGAACGCCACACTGTCGGAGGTTCAGTACTGAGGGAGTGCCGCACTGTCAGAGGGTCAGTACTGAGGGAGTGCCTCACTGTCGGAGGGTCAGTGCTGAGGGAGTGCTGCACTGTCGGAGGGTCAGTACTGAGGGAGTGCCTCACTGTCGGAGGGTCAGTGCTGAGGGAGTGCTGCACTGTCGGAGGGTCAGTACTGAGGGAGAGCCACACTGTCGGAGGGTCAGTACTGAGGGAGTGCCTCACTGTCGGAGGGTCAGTGCTGAGGGAGTGCCGCACTGTCAGAGGGTCAGTACTGAGGGAGTGCCTCACTGTCGGAGGGTCAGTGCTGAGGGAGTGCCGCACTGTCAGAGGGTCAGTACTGAGGGAGTGCTGCACTGTCGGAGGGTCAGTACTGAGGGAGTGCAGCACTGTCAGAGGGTCAGTACTGAGGGAGTGCCTCACTGTCGGAGGGTCAGTGCTGAGGGAGTGCCGCACTGTCGGAGGGTCAGTACTGAGGGAGAGCCACACTGTCGGAGGGTCAGTACTGAGGGAGCGCCGCACTGTCGGAGGGTCAGTGCTGAGTGAGTGCTGCATCAGAGGGTCAGTACTGAGGGAGTGCCGCACTGTCAGAGGGTCAGAACTGAGGGAATGCTGCACTGTTGGAGGGTCAGTACTGAGGGAGTGCTGCACTGTCGGAGGGTCAGTACTGAGGGAGTGCTGCACTGTTGGAGGGTCAGTACTGAGGGAGTGCTGCACTGTCGGAGGGTCAGTACTGAGGGAGTGCTGCACTGTCAGAGGGTCAGTATTGAGGGAGCGCCGCACTGTCGGAGGGTCAGTGGTGAGGGAGTGCCACACTGTCGGAGGGTCAGTGCTGAGGGAGTGCCGCACTGTCGGAGGGTCAGTACTGAGGGAGTGCCACACTGTCGGAGGGTCAGTGCTGAGGGAGTGCCGCACTGTCGGAGGGTCAGTACTGAGGGAGTGCCACACTGTCGGAGGGTCAGTGCTGAGGGAGTGCCACGCAGTGAAAATGTTCATAGATTGATACAACCAGGCCAAGTTACTGTAATTGTGCATGTAACTATTGGTTCAGGTGTACTACCATGTCTCCTATTTGGAGAAAGAGGGCGAGAGTCCGAGCTGGGCAATGGCCAAGTGCTCTCCCAGCATGCACAGCAGTAGTGAAACACCCCTAATAAAACTACAGGAGGGCTTTCAGCCACTCTGGGAGTGCTGGGATACCCTGCCTGATCGAAAGTTCACTTGTCCTCCACAGGGCGAGATCAACGAGTGTGTGACACGGAGGGTGGAATGGCGGGGAGATGTTCTGACAGTCGTCTGCCAATCGTGTTTCCCTCAGATATGGCTGTAATGGCGGCCGCGCTGAGTCGGGGGCTCAGAGGGGTGAGGAGCCAGACCCTGAGGTGTGGGCTCGCCCATACGCGGAGACCCTCTGTCACCCTGGGCGTGTCAGTACAGGTGAGACAGAGAGAGAGGCACGCTGATGGTTTGTCCGGCTGGGTTTGTGAGGTCCCCCACCACCGGGGTGGCCCAGTTGGGTCAGTGGGCTTACCCCTGTATGGCCGCTTGGCAGATTTGGGAGGGGAATGGCACCTTTTTGCTGGGTCATTGGCATTGATTTATAAGGTCGGTCCAAGGGGCATGGGTCCAGTCTTCCTAACTCGCTGCAGACCCGAGGCGGGGGGTAGGTAAATGGGTGAGAGTGTGAAGTAGCCGGGTTTGCGTAGGGTCTCAGGAGGGGAGGTTTTAGGACGCACTGGTGTTGGGTTTGGGGGTCAGGGGAATTGGAGTGGGGCAGGTAGAGTTGTCGGATGTTGGGATGGGACAGTAGGGAATCGGGGTGGGGTCGGTAAAGACTGTCAGGGTGGAGGGGTTTGGGATGGGGGGATTCTGGGATATCGGGATGAGGGGTTTAGGGTTGAGGAGTTGGGGGCATGTTTAGGGTTTGGGATGGGGGAGTGTGGGATATTGAGGTGAGAGGGGATTCAGGGTTGAGATGGGGTGTGTGTGGGATATCGGGGTGAGGGGGGATTCAGGGTTAGGGATGGGGAGTGTGTGGGATATCGGGGTGAGGAGTGGATGCAGGGTTTGGGGTGGGGAGTGTGTGGGATATCAGGGTGAGGGGGGGTTTAGGTTTTGGGATGGGGGTGTGTGTGGGATATCGGAGTGAGTGGGGATTCAGGATTTGGGATGAGGGAGTGCGGGATATCGGGGTGGGGGGGATACAGGGTTTGGGATGGGGGTGTGTGTGGGATATCGGAGTGAGGGGGGTATACAGGGTTTGGGATGGGGGTGTGTGTGGGATATCGGAGTGATGGGGGTGTGTGTGGGATATCGGAGTGAGGGGGGGATACAGGGTTTGGGATGGGGGTGTGTGTGGGATATCGGGGTGAGGGGGGATTCAGGGTTTGGGATGGGGGTGTGTGTGGGATATCGGAGTGAGGGGGGATTCAGGGTTTGGGATGGGGGTGTGTGTGGGATATCGGGGTGAGGGGGGGATACAGGGTTTGGGATGGGGGTGTGTGTGGGATATCGGAGTGAGGGGGGATTCAGGGTTTGGGATGAGGGAGTGTGTGGGATATCGGAGTGAGGGGGGGATACAGGGTTTGGGATGAGGGAGTGTGGGATATCGGGGTGAGGGGGTTTCAGGGTTTGGGATGAGGGAGTGTGGGATATCAGGGTGAGGGGAGATTCAGGGTTTGGGATGAGGGAGTGTGGGATATCGGGGTGAGGGGAGATTCGGAGTTTGGGGTGGGGGAGTGTGTGGGATATTGGGGTGAGGGGGAATTTAGGGTTTGGGATGGGGGAGTGTGTGGGATATCGGGGTGAGGGGGGATTTAGGGTTTGGGATGAGGGAGTGTGGGATATCGGGGTGGGGGGGATTCAGGGTTTGGGGTGGGGGAGTGTGGGATATCGGGGTGGGGGGGATTCAGGGTTTGGGGTGGGGGAGTGTGAGGGACATTGGTGTGGTTCCTGGGGTGTCAGGGTACCTCCAATAATCCGCCCTGGTTCTCTCTGGTACAGGATCCCTCCCGGTACTGGGGGTGGGAGATTAGGAGCTGGTACAGCACGATGCCATGCCAACCTTGCACACAGCCCAGATGGACTGAGGACCTCCCTCCTGCTGTGGGCAGCCTGGCCTCTGCCCGATGCCCACCCTCTAGTTGGCAGGGACCAGCTGCTGGGCTCACACCCGTCCATCGCGGTGCCAGACCCAGCCCTGGCAGGATTGGCACGGAGAGATTGGTCCGGGAAAACTCCACCGCTGTGCGCAGCCTGACAACTGAGGACCTCCAGAAGGCCCGGGCCACCAAACCGGGCAATCAGCAACAAACACCACGGCAGAAGGTAACTGAGTCCCATACACTGTAAGGCTCTCTCTACTCGAATCAGCTCAAAGGAAAGCTCTCTCTATATTGTCTCCCATCACTCTATCCCAGCACGGGGTTAGATACAGAGTAAAGCTCCCTCCACACAGCACGGTGGCACAGTGGTTAGCACTGCTGCCTCACAGCGCCAGAGACCCGGGTTCAATTCCCACCTCAGGCAACTCTCTGTGTGGAGTTTGCACATTCTCCCCGTGTCTGCGTGGGTTTCCTCCGGGTGCTCCGGTTTCCTCCCACAGTCCAAAAAAGGGGAAGGTTAGGGTGGGTTGGCCGTGCTAAATTGTCCCATAGTGTCCAGGGATGTGCAGGTTAGGGTGGGTTGGCCGTGCTAAATTGTCCCATAGTGTCCAGGGATGTGCAGGTTAGGGTGGATTGGCCGTGCTACATTGTCCCATAGTGTCCAGGGATGTGTAGGTTAGGGTGGATTGGCCACGCTAAATTGTCCCATAGTGTCCAGGGATGTGTAGGTTAGGGGGGAATGGCCGTGCTAAATTGTCCCATAGTGTCCAGGGGTGTGCAGGTTAGGGTGGATTGGCCGTGCTAAATTGTCCCATAGTGTCCAGGGATGTGTGGGTTAGGGTGGATTGGCCGTGCTAAATTGTCCCATAGTGTTCAGGGATGTGCAGGTTAGGGTGGATTGGCCGTGCTAAATTGTCCCATAGTGCCCTGGGATGTGCAGGTTAGGGTGGATTGGCCATGCTAAATTGTCCCATAGTGCCCAGGGATGTGCAGGTTAGGGTGGATTGGCCGTGCTAAATTATCCCATAGTGCCCAGGGATGTGCAGGTTAGGGTGGATTGGCCATGCTAAATTGTCCCATAGTGTTCAGGGATGTGCAGGTTAGGGTGGATTGGCCGTGCTAAATTGTCCCATAGTGTCCAGGGATGTGTGGGTTAGGGTGGATTGGCCGTGCTAAATTGTCCCATAGTGTTCAGGGATGTGCAGGTTAGGGTGGATTGGCCGTGCGAAATTGTCCCATAGTGTCCAGGGATGTGCAGGTTAGGGTGGATTGGCCGTGCTAAATTGTCCCATAGTGTCCAGGGATGTGCAGGTTAGGGTGGATTGGCCGTGCTACATTGTCCCATAGTGTCCAGGGATGTGCAGGTTAGGGTGGATTGGCCGTGCTACATTGTCCCATAGTGTCCAGGGATGTGTGGGTTAGGGTGGATTGGCCGTGCTAAATTGTCCCATAGTGTCCAGGGATGTGCAGGTTAGGGTGGGTTGGCCGTGCTAAATTGTCCCATAGTGTCCAGGGGTGTGCAGGTTAGGGTGGATTGGCCGTGCTAAATTGTCCCATAGTGTCCAGGGATGTGTGGGTTAGGGTGGATTGGCCGTGCTAAATTGTCCCATAGTGTTCAGGGATGTGCAGGTTAGGGTGGATTGGCCGTGCTAAATTGTCCCATAGTGTTCAGGGATGTGCAGGTTAGGGTGGATTGGCCGTGCTAAATTGTCCCATAGTGTTCAGGGATGTGCAGGTTAGGGTGGATTGGCCGTGCTAAATTGTCCCATAGTGCCCAGGGATGTGCAGGTTAGGGTGGATTGGCCATGCTAAATTGTCCCATAGTGCCCAGGGATGTGCAGGTTAGGGTGGATTGGCCGTGCTAAATTATCCCATAGTGCCCAGGGATGTGCAGGTTAGGGTGGATTGGGCGTGCTAAATTGTCCCATAGTGCCCAGGGATGTGCAGGTTAGGGTGGATTGGCCATGCTAAATTGTCCCATAGTGCCCAGGGATGTGCAGGTTAGGGTGGATTGGCCATGCTAAATTATCCCATAGTGCCCAGGGATGTGCAGGTTAGGGTGGATTGGCCATGCTAAATTGTCCCATAGTGCCCAGGGATGTGCAGGTTAGGGTGGATTGGCCGTGCTAAATTATCCCATAGTGCCCAGGGATGTGCAGGTTAGGGTGGATTGGCCGTGCTAAATTGTCTCATAGTGTTAAGTGAATGGGTCTGGGTGGGTTACTCTTGAAGGATGGTGTGGACTTGTTGGGCCGAAGGGCGTGTTTCCACACTGTAAGTAATCTAATCTACACTGTCCCCCATCAAACACTCCCAGGACAGGGACAGCACAGGGTTAGATATAGAGTAAAGCTCTCTCTACACTGTTTAGGTGTGGGGGTAGGAGTTCTGGTTGTTGTGTGGGGTTTGAGTTTGTGGGAAGTGGGTGAGTGTGGTGGGGTGGGGCTGGGATTGGGGGAAGTGGGGGTAGTGTATGGGGTTGGGGCTGGGTTTGGGGGAGTGTGTGGGTTTGTGGGGGCGGGGCTGGGTTTGGGGGAGTGTGTGGGTTTGTGGGGACGGGGCGGGGTTTGGGGGAGTGTGTGGGTTTGTGGGGGCGGGGCGGGGTTTGGGGGAGTGTGTGGGTTTGTGGGGACGGGGCGGGGTTTGGGGGAGTGTGTGGGTTTGTGGGGGCGGGGCTGGGTTTGGGGGAGGGTGTGGGTTTGTGGGGGCGGGGCGGGGTTGGGGGAGTGTGTGGGTTGTGGGGGCGGGGCTGGGTTTGGGGGAGGGTGTGGGTTTGTGGGGGCGGGGCGGGGTTTGGGGGAGGGTGTGGGTTTGTGGGGGCGGGGCGGGGTTTGGGGGAGTGTGTGGGTTTGTGGGGGCGGGGCTGGGTTTGGGGAGGGTGTGGGTTTGTGGGGGCGGGGCGGGGTTTGGGGAGTGTGTGGGTTTGTGGGGGCGGGGCTGGGTTTGGGGGAGGGTGTGGGTTTGTGGGGGCGGGGCGGGGTTTGGGGGAGGGTGTGGGTTTGTGGGGGCGGGGCGGGGTTTGGGGGAGGGTGTGGGTTGTGGGGGCGGGGCGGGGTTTGGGGGAGTGTGTGGGTTTGTGGGGGCGGGGCGGGGTTTGGGGGAGTGTGTGGTTTGTGGGGGCGGGGCGGGGTTTGGGGGAGTGTGTGGGTTTGTGGGGGCGGGGCGGGGTTTGGGGGGAGGGTGTGGGGGGCGGGGCGGGGTTTGGGGGAGGGTGTGGGTGTGGATGGGGTGGGGCGGGGTTTGGGGGGACGGTGTGGGGGGGCGGGGCAGGGTTTCGGGAGAGTGTTTGTGTGGGCGGGGCGGGGTGGTGTTTGGGGGAGGGTGTGGGGGGCGGGGCGGGGTTTGGGGGAGGGTGTGGAGGGGGCGGGGTGGTGTTTGGGGGGAGGGTTTGTGGGAACGGGGTGGGGTGGGGTTGGGGGACTGTGTGGGTTTGTGTGGGTGGGGGTGGGGGTGGTGGTGGGGGTGGGGCTGGGTTTTG
>NC_092769.1:68091619-68094119 GCF_047496795.1 Chiloscyllium punctatum
GCCAATCCACCCTAACCTGCACATCCCTGGGCACTATGAGACAATTTAGCACGGCCAATCCACCCTAACCTGCACATCCCAGGGCACTATGGGACAATTTAGCACGGCCAATCCACCCTAACCTGCACATCCCTGAGCACTATGGGACAATTTAGCACGGCCAATCCACCCTAACCTGCACATCCCTGGGCACTATGGGACAATTTAGCACGGCCAATCCACCCTAACCTGCACATCCCTGGGCACTATGGGACAATTTAGCACGGTCAATCCACCCTAACCTGCACATCTCTGGGCACTATGGGACAATTGAGCACGGCCAATCCACCCTAACCTACACATCCCTGGGCACTATGGGACAATTTAGCATGGCCAATGCACCCTAACCTGCACATCCCTGGATACTATGGGACAATTTAGCACGGCCAATCCACCCTAACCTGCACATCCCTGGGCACTATGGGACAATTTAGCACGGCCAATCCACCCTAACCTACACATCCCTGGACACTATGGGACAATTTAGCACGGCCAATCCACCCTAACCTGCACATCCCTGGACACTATGGGACAATTTAGCACGGCCAATCCACCCTAACCTGCACATCCCTGGGCACTATGGGGCAATTTAGCACGGCCAATCCACCCTAACCTGCACATCCCTGGGCACTACAGGACAATTTAGCACGGCCAATCCACGCTAACCTGCACATCCCTGGACACTATGGGACAATTTAGCACGGCCAATCCACCCTAACCTGCACATCCTGGGGCACTATGGGACAATTTAGCACGGCCAATCCACCCTAACCTGCACATCCCTGGACACTATGGGACAATTTAGCACGGCCAATCCACCCTAACCTGCACATCCCTGGGCACTATGGGACAATTTAGCACAGCCAATCCACCCTAACCTGCACATCCCTGGGCACTATGAGACAATTTAGCATGGCCAATCCACGCTAATCTGCATATTTTTGGACTGTGGGAGGAAACTGAAGCACCCCGAGGAAACCCACACAGACACGGGGGGAGAATGTGCAAACTCCACACAGACAGTCGCCTGAGTGTGGGATCGATCCCGAGTCCCTGGCGCTGTGAGGCAACAGTGCTAACCCACTGAGCCCCTGGGCTGTTTGTGTATTGATATTTGAAGTGAGTGCTGCCGATACTCAGACAGCATCGGGGTGACTTTCTGAGAGACCTGAATCAGTAACTCAGTGTTTCTCTCCTGCTGGATCTTTCTGCTAGCTTCACTAATTCCAGATTTCCAATATCTGCAGGGTTTCATCTCTGCGGTATGTCTGTCGATTCTCTCGCCATGGTTTCTTGATCCGTCTCCCTCCCTCCCTCACGTCCCACCCTCCTTCACATCCCACCCTCCCTCACGTCCCACCCTCCCTCATGTCCCACCCTCTCTCACTTCCCACCCTCCCTCACTTCTCACCCTTCTCTCTTGACCTCCCCCCCCTTCTCTCGTTCCATCTCTCCACCTCTTGGATTCTATCTGACGTGACATCTCTTGTTTGTTACTGTCTGTCTGTGTCTCTTTTACTCTATTCTCACTTTCTACATCTCTCTCTCGTACCTCAGTGACTGTCCTTCATCTCTTTATCTCCCTGTCTCCCCTATCTGGCTTTCTGTCTCTCTCACATTCCTGCTCTCTGATTCTTTCTTTCTCTCTCTGTCTGTTTTCGCAGTTTCTTCTATCTCTCTATCTGTCTCATACACATCCCTTCTCTCTGCATCCTTTGTGTCTGTCCATCACATCTCCTTTTCTCACTGTCTCTCGTTCTATCTCTCTCCATGACTCCACCACACCTTTACACTCTCTATCTGTCTTGATTATTCTTTGATTTTTTTTCCCCTCTGTCTCTCTCCTTCCGTCATATTTCTCTGGTCTGACAGAGGGGCAGAAGTGTGGAAGGTGTGTCCCATCCCTAAGGAGTTCTCTCAGGGCCCGAAGGGTGGGCCAAGGGAGGGGGGCAGAGTTGTTTTGAGCATGTGATTTCATGATGCCGCAATAGACAGTGTCCACAAGGCAGCCAGAGACCCAGGCTCTTCACCCTCAATCATCTGTTATTTCTTGTTTCAAACTGTTTTACAGTCATTTGGTTTGTCAGGCACTGTTAGATTACACATTTCAGAAACATTCCCCAGATGTGTGTGTCTGTGTGTGTCTGTGTGTGTCTGTGTGTGTGTGTGTGTGTGTGTGTGTGTGTGTGTGTGTCACTGTGACTGCAAACTCCTGAGTCAGTGTCTGCCTGTCTGTGTGTGTGTGTGTGTCACTGTGTAGGCTGCACACCCGGAGTCAGTGTCTGACCCAGAGTCAGTGTCTGCCTGTCTGTGTGTGTGTGTGTGTGTGTGTGACTGTGTGTGTCTGTGTGTGTGTGTGTGTGTGTGTGTGTGTGTGTGTGTCACTGTGACTGCAAACTCCTGAGTCAGTGTCTGCCTGTCTGTGTGTGTGTGTGTCACTGTGTAGGCTGCACACCCGGAG
>NC_092769.1:68099119-68162533 GCF_047496795.1 Chiloscyllium punctatum
CTCGAGACACAGACTGGGAGCACCATGTTCTCACAATTGGAGGTGTAGTGGACAGCGAGGAGGGTTACCTCAGATTACAACAGGATCTGGACCAGATGGGCCAATGGGCTGAGGAGTGGCAGATGGAGTTTAATTTAGATAAATGCAAGGTGCTGCATTTTGGGAAAGCAAATCAGAACAGGACTTATACACTTAATGGCCAAGTCCAAGGGAGTGTTGCTGAACAAAGAGACCTTGGAGTGCAGGTTCATAGCTCCTTGAAAGTGGAGTCACAGGTAGATAGGATAGTGAAGGAGGTGTTTGGTATGCTTTCCTTGATTGGTCAGAGTATTGAGTACAGGAGTTGGGAGGTCATGTTGCGGCTGTACAGAACATTGGTTAGGCCACTGTTGGAATATTGCATGCAATTCTGGTCTCCTTCCTATCGGAAAGATGTGAAACTTGAAAGGGTTCAGGAAAGATTTACAAGGATGTTTCCAGGGTTGGAGGGTTTGAGCTACAGGGAGAGGCTGAACAGGCTGGGGCTGTTTTCCCTGGAGCGTCGGAGGCTGAGGGGTGACCTCATAGAGGTTTATAAAATCATGAGGGACATGGATAGGGTAAATAGGCAAAGTCTTTTCCCTGGGGTGGGGGAGTCCAGAACTAGAGGGCATAGGTTTAGGGCGAGAGTGGAAAGATATAAAAGGGACCCAAGGGGCAACTTTTTCACCCAGAGGGTGGTACGTGTATGGAATGAGCTGCCAGAGGAAGTGGTGGAGGCTGGTACAATGACAACATCTAAAAGGCATCTGGATGGAGACAGGAATAGGAAGGGTTTGGAGGGATATGGGCCGGGTGCTGGCAGATGGGACTAGATTGGGTTGGGATATCTGGTTGGCATGGACGGGTTGGACTGAAGGGTCTGTTTCTGTGCTGTACATCTCTATGATTCTATAACTCCAGAACAGGAGCAGCTCAAGTCAAACCTGCACTGAAGCAACACTTGATACATGTAGAGGAAGCTTTACTCTGTATCTAACCCCGTGCTGTCACTGTCCTGGGGAGTGTTTGATGGGGGACAGTGTGGAGGGAGCTTTACTCTGTATCTAACCCCGTGCTGTCCTTGTCCTGGGGAGTGTTTGATGGGGGACAGTGTAGAGGGAGCTTTACTCTGTATCTAACCCCGTGCTGTCCCTGTCCTGGGGAGTGTTTGATAGGGGGGCAGTGTAGAGGGAGCTTTACTCTGTACCTAACCCCGTGCTGTCACTGTCCTGGGGAGTGTTTGATGGGGGGGCGGGGGTGGGGGGCAGTGTAGAGGGAGCTTTACTCTGTATCTAACGCTGTGCTGTCCCTGTCCTGGGGAGTGTTTGATAGGGGGACAGTGTAGAGAGAGCTTTACTCTGTATCTAACCCCGTGCTGTCACTGTCCTGGGGAGTGTTTGATGGGTCACAGTGTAGAGGAAGCTTTACTCTGTATCTAACCCCGTGCTGTCCCTGTCCTGGGGAGTGTTTGATAGGGGGACAGTGTAGAGAGAGCTTTACTCTGTATCTAACCCCGTGCTGTCCCTTTCCTGGGGAGTGTTTGATGGGAGGACAGTGTAAAGGGAGCTTTACTCTGTATCTAACCCCGTGCTGTCCCTGTCCTGGGGAGTGTTTGATGGAGGGACAGTGTAGAGGGATGTGGTGATCAGTAATATATCTCTCTCATTGTGTTCTGTCTGTAGAAAGCTCTGAAGAGTGAGCTGGGCTCCGACTGGCGAGCTAGGCTGGAGCACTTTGAGGAGCAGCCCTTTGCTGCTGCGTCCATTGGGCAGGTCCACCTGGGAAGGCTGAAGGATGGCCGGGAGGTGGCCATGAAGATCCAGGTGAGGAGGCAGCTCTGAGGGACTGAGTTGTTCTGGTGACGTGTTCATCCCCAGCCTATTCTCCCCCCACCCCCAGGGCGGCTGATCAGCTGGGGGGGTGCAGTGGGATGATCCAGGGAGAGGCTGCTTCCCCCCTTCTCCCCAACCCCAGGCCCGATTGCAAATAAACGTTGTGAAAATTCTCAGGGTAATGGGTTCATGTGGCACCTCCAACCAACATCTCTGGCTTCATGTGTGGTACTGGGTGTGAGTCCAGTTCAGCACCAAGAGCTCACCCCAGGCCCCGGGCTCCACCCTCCTCTGGGGGTGGGGGGCCTGGCTCCGCCCTCCTCTGGGGGTGGGACCTGGCTCTGCCCTCCTCTGGGGGTGGGACCTGGCTCTGCCCTCCTCTGGGGGTGGGGGAGGAACCTGGCTCCGCCCTTCTCTGGGGGGTCTGGCTCCGCCCTCCTCTGGGGGTGGGGGAGGAACCTGGCTCTGCCCTTCTCTGGGGAGTCTGGCTCCGCCCTCCTCTGGGTTGAGGGGGACCTGGCTCCGCCCTCCTCTGGGTTGAGGGGGAACTGGCTCCGCCCTCCTCCTGGGCCCCCCTGGCTCCGCCCTGCAGGCCCCTGCCTCTCATTGGGCAATCCATTTGTGACACATGTTGCTGGTACTGAGTGTTGACTGCAGATGTATTGATCATCCCATCACCTCCCTCTCCCTCCCTCCTTTTTCTCCCCCTTCTTCCCCTCTCTCTGCCTGTTGCCTCTCTCCCTCCCTCTCTCCCTAATCGCTCTTTCTCTCCCTAAACTCTCCCTCTCTCCTTAATCTCCCTCTCCCCCTAATCTCCCTCTCTCCCCCTAATCTCTCTCTCTCTCTCCCTAATCTCTCTCTCTCTCCCTAATCTCTCTCTCTCGCCCTAATCTCTCTCTCTCGCCCTAATCTCTCTCTCTCCCCTAATCTCTCTCCCCCTAATCTCTCTCTCTCCCCTAATCTCTCTCTCTCCCCCTAATCTCTCTCTCTCCCCTAATCTCTCGCTCTCTCCCTAATCTCTTGCTCTCTCTCCCCTAATCTCTCGCTCTCTCTCCCTAATCTCCCTCTCTCTCCCTAATCTCCCTCTCTCCCCCTAATCTCCCTCTCTCCCCAATCTCTCTCTCCCCCCAATCTCTGTCTCTCTCCCTAAGCTCTCGCTCTCTCTCCCTAATCTCTTGCTCTCTCTTCCTAATCTCTCTCTCCCTAATCTCTCTCTCTCTCCCTAATCTCTCTCTCTCTCTCTCCCCAATCTCCCTTTCTCCCTAATCTCTCTCTCTCCCTAATCTCTCTCTCTCCTTAATCTCTCTCTCTCCCCCAATCTCTTTTTCTCTCTCTCCCTAATCTCTCTCTCTCTCCCCCAATCTCTTTCTCTCTCTCTCTCCCTAATCTCTCTCTCTACCTAATCTCTCTCTCCCTAATCTCTCTCTAATCTCTCTCTCTCCCTAATCTCTCTCTCCCCCCAATCTCTCTCTCTCCCCCCAATCTCTCTCTCTCTCCCCCAATCTCTCTCTCCCCCCAATCTCTATCTCCCTAATCTCTCTCTCTCCCCCAATCTCTCTCTCCCCTCAATCTCTCTCTCCCCCAATCTCTCTCTCTCCCCCCAATCTCTCTCTCTCTCCCTAATCTCTCTCTCCCTAATCTCTCCCTCTCCCTTAATCTCTCTCTTTCTACCTAATCTCTTTCTCTATCTCTCTCCCTAATCTCTCTCTCCCCCTAATCTCTCTCTCCCCCTAATCTCTCTCTCCCCCTAATCTCTCTCTCCCCCTAATCTCTCTCTCCCCCTAATCTCTCTCTCGCCCTAATCTCTCTCTCTCTCCCTAATCTCTCTCTCCCTAATCTCTCTCTCCCTAATCTCTCTCTCTCCCTAATCTCTCCCTCTCCCTTAATCTCTCTCTTTCCATCTAATCTCTTTCTCTATCTCTCTCCCTAATCTCTCTCTCTCCCCTAATCTCTCTCTCCCCCCATTCTCTCTCTCTCCCCCTAATCTCTCTCTCTCTCCCTAATCTCTCTCTCCCTAATCTCTCTCTCTCTCCCCCTAATCTCTCTCTCTCTCTCCCCCCAATCTCTCTCTCTCTCTCCCAGTCTCTCTCTCTCCCCCCTCTACTCTCTCTCTCCCCCAATCTCTCTCTCTCCCTCTACTCCCTCTCCCTAATCTCTCTCTCCCTCTTCCCCAATCTCTCTCTCTCCCTAATCTCTCCGTAATCTATCTCCCCCCAACTCTCTCTCTCCCCCAATCTCTCTCTCTCCCCTAATCTCTCTCTCCCCCATTCTCTCTCTCTCCCCCTAATCTCTCTCTCTCTCCCCCCAATCTCTCTCTCTCTCTTTTCCACCCCCCGATCTCTCTCTCTCTCCCAATCTCTCTCTCTCTCTCTCTCTTTCCCCCCCATCTCTCTCTCTCTCTCCCAATCTCTCTCTCTCTCTCTCTCTTCCCCCCCACCCCCATCTCTCTCTCTCTCTCTCCCCAATCTCTCTCTCTCTCTCTTGCTCTCTCTCCCCCAATCTCTCTCTCTCTCTCTCTCTCTCTCTTCCCCCCCCCACCCCAATCTCTCTCTCTCTCTCCTCCAATCTCTCTCTCCCCCAATCTCTCTCTCTCTCTCTCTCTCTCTTTCCCCCCCACCCCCATCTCTCTGTCTGTCCCACAGTATCCCGGTGTTGCCCAGAGCATCGACAGTGACCTCCGTAACCTGACTGCCCTTCTCAACATGAGCAACGCTCTCCCTGCAGGTAAGGCTCCCTCAACACCTACCCTCACTCACAGGTTAGGCTCCCTCCCATGTGCAGGTAAGGCTCTCTCGTCGAGTCAGGAGGGTGAGGGAACACTCCCCACTTGCCCCTGGTTGGGTGGCAGCTCCAACAACACTCGAGAAGCTCGACCCCATCCAGGGACAAAGCAGCCCCCACTCGATTGGCCCCACACCCCCTCCCTCCACCCCCCGACGCTCAGTCGCAGCAGTGTGTCCCATCTACAAGACGCACTGCAGCAACTCCCCGAGGCTCCTCAGGCAGCACCTTCCAAACCCACCACCATCTGGAAGGACAAGGGGCAGCAGATACATGGGAATACCACCCCCCTCCCCTGCAAGTTCCCACTGCTCCCCATCCCGACTTGGGAATATATCGGCCGTTCCTTGGGTCAGAATCCTGGAACGCCCTCCCCCAGGGCATTGTGGGTCTAACCCACAGCACACATGGGCTGCAACGGTTCAAGATGGTAGCTCACCCCCCCCCCCCCCGCCCCACCTTCTCTAGGGGGGCAACTAGGGATGGGCGCTAAATGCTGGGCCCACGAGTGAGTGGTAAAGATAAAGTCCCGCCCAATCCTGTGTGTGTGAGTTATTGATGGAAATGCCAGCCAAGATATTCAACCAGGATAATCTCGGTCTTGTGCCAGGGAGTGGATCTCCGATGGTGAAGAAGCTAGAATTATTTCCTCTCTCAGACCCCCGGGCCCTGCGGGTACTTGGCGGTGAGATGGCGTCGCTACAGCGTGTTGTTGTTGTAGTACTCGGTCAGTGAGTGTGGTGTGAGGGTGACCCTGTCCCTGTCCTGCCCCTCCTACAGGACTGTTCCCAGAACACGCCGTCAAGGTGATGAGCCAGGAACTGCTGCTGGAGTGTGACTACCGAAGGGAGGCTGCATCCACCAGGAGGTTCAAGTGAGTGAGACACCGAGAGAGAGAGAGAGAGAGAGAGAGAGAGAGAGAGAGAGAGACCATCGCTCACCTCCCCCCCCCTTCCCGGTCCCTCTCCCTCTCCCTCTCCCCGGTCCCTCTCCCTGGTCCCTGTCCCTCTCCCTCTCCCTCTCCCTGGTCTCTGTCCCTCTCCCTCTCCCTGGTCTCTGTCCCTCTCCTGATCCCTCTCCCCCTCCCCGGTCCCTCTCCCTGGTCCCTGTCCCTCTCCCTCTCCCTCTCCCTGGGCCCTCACCCTCTCCCTGGTCCCTGTCCCTCTCCCTCTCCCTCTCCCTGGTCCCTGTCCCTCTCCCTCTCCCTCTCCCTGGGCCCTCTCCTGATCCCTCTCCCCCTCCCCGGTCCCTCTCCCTGGTCCCTCTCCCTGTCCCTGATCCCTCTCCCTGTCCCTGTCCCTCTCCCTCACCCTCTCCCTGGTCCCTGTCCCTCTCCCTCTCCCTGGGCCCTCTCCTGATCCCTCTCCCCCTCCCCGGTCCCTCTCCCCGGTCCCTCTCCCTGTCCCTGATCCCTCTCCCTCACCCTCTCCCTGGTCCCTGTCCCTGGTCCCTGTCCCTGGTCCCTCTCCCTCTCCCTGGTCCCTGTCCCTGGTCCCTGTCCCTGGTCCCTCTCCCTGTCCCTGGTCCCTGTCCCTGGTCCCTCTCCCTCTCCCTGGTCCCTGTCCCTGGTCCCTCTCCCTCTCCCTGGTCTCTGTCCCTCTCCTGGTCCCTCTCCCTGGTCTCTGTCCCTCTCCTGGTCCCTCTCCCTGGTCTCTGTCCCTCTCCCTGGTCCCTCTCCCTGGTCCCTCTCCCTCTCCCTGGTCCCTCTCCCTGGTCCCTCTCCCTCTCCCTGGTCCCTCTCCCTCTCCCTGGTCCCTCTCCCTGGTCCCTCTCCCTGGTCTCTGTCCCTCTCCCTGGTCCCTCTCCCTCTCCCTGTTCCCTGGTCCCTCTCCCTCTCCCTGGTCCCTCTCCCTCTCCCTGATCCCTCTCCCTGTCCCTGGTCCCTCTCCCTGTCCCTCTCCCTGTCCCTCTCCCTGGTCCCTCTCCCTCACCTTGGTCCCTCTCCCTGGTCCCTCTCCCTCTCCCTCTCCCTGTCCCTGGTTCCTCTCCCTGTCCCTCTCCCTGGGCCCTGTCCCTCTCCCTGTCCCTCTCCCTGTCCCTCTCCCTGTCCCTCTCCCTGGTCTCTGTCCCTCTCCCTGGTCTCTGTCCCTCTCCCTGGTCCCTCTCCCTGGTCTCTGTCCCTCTCCCTGTCCCTCTCCCTGGGCCCTGTCCCTCTCCCTGTCCCTCTCCCTGGTCTCTGTCCCTCTCCCTGGTCCCTCTCCCTCTCCCTGGTCCCTCTCCCTGGTCTCTGTCCCTCTCCTGGTCCCTCTCCTGGTCCCTCTCCCTGGTCCTCTTCCTCACCTTGGTCCCTCTCCCTCTCCCTGGTCCCTGTCCCTGGTCCCTCTCCCTCTCCCTGGTCTCTGACCCTCTCCTGGTCCCTCTCCCTGGTCTCTGTCCCTCTCCTGGTCCCTCTCCCTGGTCTCTGTCCCTCTCCCTGGTCCCTCTCCTGGTCCCTCTCCCTGGTCTCTGTCCCTCTCCCTGGTCCCTCTCCTGGTCCCTCTCCCTGGTCTCTGTCCCTCTCCCTGGTCCCTCTCCTGGTCCCTCTCCCTGGTCTCTGTCCCTCTCCTGGTCCCTCTCCTGGTCCCTCTCCCTGGTCTCTGTCCCTCTCCCTGGTCCCTCTCCCTGGTCCCTCTCCCTCTCCCTCTCCCTCTCCCTGTTCCCTGGTCCCTCTCCCTGTTCCCTGGTCCCTCTCCCTCTCCCTGTTCCCTGGTCCCTCTCCCTGGTCCCTCTCCCTCTCCCTGGTCCCTCTCCCTCTCCCTGGTCTCTGTCCCTCTCCCTGGTCTCTGTCCCTCTCCCTCTCCCTGGTCCCTCTCCTGGTCCCTCTCCCTGGTCCCTCTCCCTCTCCCTGGTCTCTGTCCCTCTCCCTGTTCCCTGGTCCCTCTCCCTGGTCCCTCTCCCTCTCCCTCTCCCTGTTCCCTGGTCCCTCTCCCTGTTCCCTGGTCCCTCTCCCTCTCCCTCTCCCTGTTCCCTGGTCCCTCTCCCTGGTCCCTCTCCCTCTCCCTGGTCTCTGTCCCTCTCCCTGGTCTCTGTCCCTCTCCCTGGTCTCTGTCCCTCTCCCTGTTCCCTGGTCCCTCTCCCTGGTCCCTCTCCCTCTCCCTGGTCCCTCTCCCTCTCCCTGGTCTCTGTCCCTCTCCTGGTCCCTCTCCCTGGTCTCTGTCCCTCTCCTGGTCCCTCTCCCTGGTCCCTCTCCCTGGTCTCTGTCCCTCTCCTGGTCCCTCTCCCTGGTCCCTCTCCCTCTCCTTGGTCTCAGTCCCTCTCCCTGTTCCCTGGTCCCTCTCCCTCTCCCTCTCCCTGTTCCCTGGTCCCTCTCCCTGTTCCCTGGTCCCTCTCCCTCTCCCTGGTCCCTCTCCCTCTCCCTGGTCCCTCTCCCTCTCCCTGGTCCCTCTCCCTCTCCCTGGTCCCTCTCCCTCTCCCTGGTCCCTCTCCCTGTTCCCTGGTCCCTCTCCCTCACCTTGGTCCCTCTCCCTCTCCCTCTCCCTGTTCCCTGGTCCCTCTCCCTCTCCCTGGTCCCTCTCCCTCTCCCTGGTCCCTCTCCCTCTCCCTGGTCCCTCTCCCTCTCCCTGGTCCCTCTCCCTCTCCCTGGTCCCTCTCCCTGTTCCCTGGTCCCTCTCCCTCACCTTGGTCCCTCTCCCTCTCCCTCTCCCTGTTCCCTGGTCCCTCTCCCTCTCCCTGGTCCCTCTCCCTCTCCCTGGTCCCTCTCCCTCTCCCTGGTCCCTCTCCCTGTTCCCTGGTCCCTCTCCCTCACCTTGGTCCCTCTCCCTCTCCCTCTCCCTGTTCCCTGGTCCCTCTCCCTCTCCCTGGTCCCTCTCCCTCTCCCTGGTCCCTTTTGCCCCCATCCCCTGCGCCCCCCCCCAGTTCCTCGTGCTCACGGTACACTCTGACACACTCTCTGCTTAGTCCAGGCAATGGACAAGTCTAACTCCTCAGCGCCATCACTGAATGGTCCTGTGTTTCCGAGCACTGCCTGTGTGTGGTGTGTGTTTTGAGTGTGCACGTGTGCATTAGTGTTTGTAAGTGTTTGGGCGCGTGTGTTTACATGTGTGCGTCTGTGTGTATTCCTGTTCGATGTCCATGTGTTGGCGAGAGTGGGCGGAGGTAGACAGGGTGTGGGTCTGTGTGCCAGTGGGCACTGTAGTCCTCTCACCCTGTACCCTCACAGCCACACTCGGCCCATGCCACAGTCCCTCGATTGGCAAGGCCCCGGGTAACTGGGCAGAGGCCCCCCCCTTTGACCCCTGACCTCTGACCGGCCACTGTCTCCTGCAGGGAACTGCTGCTGGACGAACCCTACTTCAATGTTCCATCTGTCATCGATGAGCTCAGCAGTAAGAGGGTACTGACCACTGAGCTGGTCCCTGGCTTCCCCCTCGATAAAGCCGAAGCCCTGGATCAAGAGACCAGGAATGAGGTAAAGGAAGATCCCACAAAGGCGGGAGAGCGCAGCTGCACGTTGTGGCTGGACAGGACATTGAATTTATTGTCCCATGTGCAGAGGCACAGGGAAAAACTCTGTCTTGCGAGCAATCCAGGCAGATCACGGAGTTAAGTCGCATAGATCATAAACACAGACTTTGGTTAGGCCCACTGTTGGAATACTGCATCCAATTCTGGTCTCCTTCCTATCGGAAAGATGTTGTGAAACTTGAAAGGGTTCAGAAAAGATTTACAAGGATGTTGCCGGGGTTGGAGGGTTTGAGCTACAGGGAGAGGCTGAACAGGCTGAAGCTGTTTCCCCTGGAGCGTCGGAGGCTGAGGGGTGACCTTATAGAGGTTTACAAAATCATGAGGGGCATGGATAGGGTAAATAGGCAAAGTATTTTCCCTGGGGTGGGGGAGTCCAGAACTAGAGGGGCATAGGTTTAGGGTGAGAGGGGAAAGGTATAAAAGAGACCTAAGGGGCAACTTTTTCACGCAGAGGGTGGTACGTGTATGGAATGAGCTTCCAGAGGAAGTGGTGGAGGCTGGTACAATGACAACATTTAAGAGGCATTTGGATGGGGACATGGATAGGAAGGGTGTAGAGGGATATGGGCCGGGTGCTGGCAGGTGGGACTAGATTGGGTTGGGATATCTGGTTGGCATGGACGGGTTGGACCGAAGGGTCTGTTTCCATGCTGTACATCTCTATGACTCTATGGTCAGTATGGAGGAGTGGGGCCGAAGGGCCTGTTTCCGTTCTGTCCAGCTCTGTGGCTATAGGAACACAGGAGGACGTGGTCTGCATCCTATAGCTTAGAATGGACCCCACACAAGATGGCCATTTGGCCTATCGTAAGCCATCCCCAATCCCCTTCCCTGTATCCTTCCACCCCTTACCCCCTCACTCATTCAATTCCCTTTCCGAATGTTCCACGTGGATCTGCCCCCAACCCCACCCCACCCCTCTTCCCCGTTAACCTTTGACGTCTCCTCCCCCCGGCCCCACCACCACCTGTCAATTGAAAATCTGTCTGTCGTGACCTTGGGTGTAATTGATAAACCCCTTTCCTGAACGCCCCCCACTCCCTCAGGCAAGAGATTTCCTTGGGACCTGGACCGTCCGAGAGAAGCAATTCCTCCTCATCGGTAAGTCTTAAACGGGAGAACCCGCCCCCACCCCGTCTCCGAGAGCCTGCTCCCCCCACCTCACACCCCACCCCAACTCTAGATTCCCACCCCCACCCCCTCCCCAACTCCTCAGTACCTCTGCTGCCGAAATCTCCTGCATTTCAATGGGACTCTGACAGCTCCAGGCTCAAAGCCCCCCCCCCCCCCCCACCCCAACATTCACTTCTCAGTGAGGCTAGATCTTTCACCCCAGGGACCAAGCTCATCTGCTCTCCAACCCCAGTAGATCCCTTTGATATTCCAGGAGATCAAAACTCTAGAGGAGAGGTCGGACGGGGGTTTCACCAGTGCTCCTGTGCAGTGGTAGCGATGGATCCCTCCACTTAGACTCTGGCAATAAAGACAGTGACACCTCTGGTCACCCCTTGAGGGAGGGGAAGGATGGTGGTGGCTTTGGAGGGGGTTGCAAAGGAGGTTTCTCAGGACTATGCCTGGATCGGACTTTACGAGCTACAGGGAGAGGCTGGATCAACCTGGATTGTTTTCCCGGTTAGAAGCCTCCAAGACTATGAGAGAACACAGAACCTTCCAGCACAGTACAGGCCCTTCGGCCTTCGATGTTGCGCCAACCCGTGAAACCAATCTGAAGCCCATCTAACCTACACTATTCCATTATCATCCATATGTTTATCCAATGACCATTTAAATGCCCTTAAAGTTGGCGAGTCCACTACTGTTGCAGGCAGTGCGTTCCACGCCCCTCCTACTCTCTGAGTAAAGAAACTACCTCCGACATCTGTCCTATATCTATCACCCCTCAATTTGAAGCTCTGTCCCCTTGTGTTAGCCATCACCATCTGAGGAAAAAGGCTCTCCCTGTCCACCCGATCTAACCCTCTGATTATTTTATTTGTCTCACATAAGTCACCTCTCAACCTTCTCTCTAACGAAAACAGCCTCAAGTCCCTCAGCCTTTCCTCATCAGGCCTTCCCTCCGTACCAGGCAACATCCTAGTAAAAATTCCTCTGAACCCTTTCCAAAGCTTCCATATCCTCCCTATAATACGATGACCAGGACTGGACGCAATACTCCAAGTGCGGCCGCACCAGAGTTTTGTACAGCTGCAGCATGACCTCATGGTTCCGGAACTCAATCCCTCTCCCAGTAAAAGCTAACACACCGTACGCCTTCTTAAACGACCCTGGGTGGCGACTTTCAGGGGTGGGAGGTATGGAAATGGTGGGCAGTCTGTCCCTGGGGTTGGAAATGTCAAATACTAAGGGGGCGAGGGTTTAAGGTGGTGGGGGGAGGTTTAAAGGAGATGTGTGAGGAAAAATGGGTGGTATGTGACTGGAATGTGCTGCCAGGGGTAATAACCACCTGTAAGAGGTATGTAGACAGAGATGTGAACAGGCAGGGAACAGAGGGAAGTGCTGCAGATGGGATTTGTTTTAGATTTGCATCATGGTTGGCACAGACTCGATGTGGTTGAACGTTCTGATACAATTTTCTCTTCAATCACTTGCCATACCCATGGACTTACTTCCTGTCATTGGGATATCCCATACCACCATATGCTACTGACGTTTCCACCACCTACAAACCCACCAGTTCCCTCCCCACCCCTTTCCGTGTTCCGCAAAGACCGTTCCCTCCGTGACCTGGTCAGGTCCACCCACCCCCCTACGACCCACCCTCCCATCCTGGCACCTTCCCCTGCCACCGCAGGAACTGTAAAACCTGTGCCCACACCTCCTCCCTCACCTCTATCCAAGGCCCTAAAGGAGCCTTCCACATCCATCAAAGTTTTACTTGCACATCCACCAATATCATTTATTGTATCCGTTGCTCCCGATGTGGTCTCCTCTACATTGGGGAGACTGGATGCCTCCTAGTAGAGCGCTTTAGGGAACATCTCCGAGACACCCGCACCAATCAACCCCACCGCCCCGTGGCCCAACATTTCAACTCCCCCTCCCACTCTGCCGAGGACATGGAGGTCCTGGGCCTCCTTCACCGCCACTCCCTCACCACCAGACGCCTGGAGGAAAAATGCCTCATCTTCCACCTCGGAACCCTTCAACCCCAGGGCATCAATGTGGACTTCACCAGTTTCCTCATTTCCCCTTCCCCCACCTCACCCCAGTTCCAACCTTCCAGCTCAGCACTGTCCCCATGACTTGTCCTACCTGCCTATCTCCTTTTCCACCTATCCACTCCAGCCTCCTCCCTGACCTATCACCTTCATCCCCACCTCCATCCACCTACTGCACTCTCCGCTACCTTCTCCCCAGCCCCACCCCCCCCCCCCCCCTCCCGTTTATCTCTCCACCCCCGAGGCTCCCTGCCTAGTGAAGGGCTATTGCCTGAAGCGTTGACTTTCCTGCTGCTCGGATACTGTGTGCTTTTCCAGCACCACGCTCTCAACTACGGCTTTCCACACTCTGTCGCGCTCCATTTAAACCAAGTTCCTGCGTTTCGTGCTGAAGTTCATGCTGTACTGTTTTTTATTTTGGTCAACCCGTTCGAGTGCCCTTGCCCTTTCAGAGCAGTGTGTTTAACCTGTCGGCCTGTCCCTGTCTCTGTACAGATTTGTGCCAACATCCTGAGGCTGTGCTTGCGAGAGCTGTTTGAGTTTAGGTACATGCAGACTGACCCCAACTGGTCCAATTTCTTCTTTGACCCAGACAGTCGGAAGGTATGTACCCGTGCTGATCAGCCCAGTGCCATCTGAAGGGTGGGTAGGGTGCCGCAGACTCTTCGAAGACTTGTTATTCATCCCTGGCACCGTTGGATGTTTCCCTTCCTCGGGGACCCCTGTTAAAGAGGGAGTCTCTCCCTCGGGGACCCCTGTTACAGAGGGAGTCTCTCCCTCAGGGACCCCTGTTAAAGAGGGAGTCTCTCCCTCGGGGACCCCTGTTACAGAGGGAGTCTCTCCCTCATAGACCCCTGTTAAAGGGGGAGTCTCTCCCTCGGGGACCCCTGTTAAAGAGGGAGTCTCTCCCTCAGAGGGACCCCTGTTAAAGGGGGAGTCTCTCCCTCGGGGACCCCTGTTACAGAGGGAGTCTCTCCCTCGGGGACCCCTGTTAAAGAGGGAGTCTCTCCCTCAGAGGGACCCCTGTTAAAGGGGGAGTCTCTCCCTCGGGGACCCCTGTTACAGAGGGAGTCTCTCCCTCGGGGACCCCTGTTAAAGAGGGAGTCTCTCCCTCGGGGACCCCTGTTAAAGAGGGAGTCTCTCCCTCAGGGACCCCTGTTAAAGAGGGAGTCTCTCCCTCGAGGACCCCTGTTAAAGAGGGAGTCTCTCCCTCAGGGACCCCTGTTAAAGAGGGAGTCTCTCCCTCAGGGACCCCTGTTACAGAGGGAGTCTCCCCCTCGGGGACCCCTGTTAAAGGGGGAGTCTCTCCCTCGGGGATCCCTGTTAAAGAGGGAGTCTCTCCCTCGGGGACCCGTGTTAAAGAGGGAGTCTCTCCCTCGGGGACCCCTGTTAAAGGGGGAGTCTCTCCCTCAGAGGGACCCCTGTTAAAGAGGGAGTCTCTCCCTCAGAGGGACCCCTGTTAAAGAGGGAGTCTCTCCCTCGGGGACCCCTGTTAAAGAGGAAGTCTCTCCCTCGGGGACCCCTGTTAAAGGGGGTGTCTCTCCCTCGGGGACCCCTGTTAAAGGGGGTGTCTCTCCCTCGGGGACCCCTGTTCTTTATCTCAGGAAAGCTCCCTATCGGTGGGGTTGAGGGCGTAGTAGCTGGGGGCATCTCTAAGGACTGGGTTTATGAAGCTCCCTATAACAGTAACTCCCTTCCTCCTGCTGCTGAGTTGCGTCAGACTGACAGAGTGAGAGAATATGAGCCTTCCGTGAAAATCGATGATACAATGGTTTGCTCTGTGTCTGATCTCTCAAGGTTTCCCTGCTGGACTTTGGAGCGACGCGGGAGTTTGACAGCTCATTTACAGATGAGTACATTGAGGTACGGTCTACCGAACCGTCTCCATGGATTGGCCGAAATCCATCGGCATGGTAACGGCCATAGTAACCGGCACTAAATTATGAACATTGTATTGGTCTGTAAACCCTCATTATCAGAGGATGGTCACAAATGGCTCTTCGATGGTGGGAATCTATGACAAATGTCACCTTGTAATTGGACAGCACAAGCTGAACCAGCCGGAGTGTGCTGACAATAAGGACAACACCCATTCAGTGAGGACAGTGTAGAGGGAGCTTTACTCTGTATCTAACCCCGTGCTGTTGGTGTCCTGGGGAGTGTTTGATGGGGGGGACAGTGTAGAGGGAGCTTTACTCTGTATCTAACCCCGTGCTGTCCCTGTCCTGGGGAGTGTTTGATGGGGGACAGTGTAGAGGGAGCTTTACTCTGTATCTAACCCCGTGCTGTCCCTGTCCTGGGGAGTGTTTGATGGGGGACAGGGAGCTTTACTTCCAGGTAAAGTGGGAGTGGGTTTGGATGTTGGTTCTGTCGGAGGTGGAGCTGCTTCCTGACTAACCAAAGATTTCTCGGTTATTTGTCCAGGTCATCCGATCGGCAGCAGAGCGCGACAGAGAGACCGTCCTGAAAAAATCCATTCGGCTGAAGTTCCTGACCGGCTTGGAAACAAAGGTGAGGCGTGAAAGTGGGAGCTCAGAGAACCAGGCCTAGAGCTGAATCCGGAGTGGAATTGTGTGGCTCCGTTCCCAATCCAGATCCGACCTTGCTCGGGGGCAGAGTCGGACCGGGATCTGGTCTATTTTGCGTCGGTGAATAGTGGACTCTTGAGTGGGTTCATGGGCATCACGGTGGCTCAGTGGTTAGCACTGCTGCCTCACGGCACCAGGGACCCGGGTTCGATCCCACCCTCGGGTGACTGCGTGGAGTTTGCACGTTCTCCCCCCGTGTCTGTGTGGGGTTTCCTCCGGGTGCTCCGGTTTCCTCCCACAGTCCAAAGATGTGCAGGTTAGGGTGGATTGGCCATGCTAAATTGTCCCATAGTGCCCAGGGATGTGCAGGTTAGGGTGGATTGGCCATGCTAAATTGTCCCATAGTGCCCAGGGATGTACAGGTTAGGGTGGATTGGCCGTGCTAAATTGTCCCATAGTGCCCAGGGATGTGCAGGTTAGGGTGGATTGGCCGTGCTAAATTGTCCCATAGTGCCCAGGGATGTGCAGGTCAAGGTGGATTGGCCGTGCTAAATTGTCCCATAGTGCCCAGGGATGTGCAGGTCAAGGTGGATTGGCCGTGCTAAATTGTCCCATAGTGCCCAGGGATGTGCAGGTTAGGGTGGATTGGCCGTGCTAAATTGTCCCATAGTGCCCAGGGATGTGCAGGTTAGGGTGGATTGGCCGTGCTAAATTGTCCCATAGTGCCCAGGGATGTGCAGGTTAGGGTGGATTGGCCATGCTAAATTGTCCCATAGTGCCCAGGGATGTGCAGGTTAGGGTGGATTGGCCGTGCTAAATTGTCCCATAGTGCCCAGGGATGTGCAGGTTAGGGTGGATTGGCCGTGCTAAATTGTCCCATAGTATCCAGGGATGTGCAGGTTAGGGTGGATTGGCCGTGCTAAATTGTCCCATAGTGCCCAGGGAGGTGCAGGTTAGGGTGGATTGGCCGTGCTAAATTGTCCCATAGTGCCCAGGGATGTGCAGGTCAGGGTGGATTGGCCGTGCTAAATTGTCCCATAGTATCCAGGGATGTGCAGGTTAGGGTGGATTGGCCGTGCTAAATTGTCCCGTAGTGCCCAGGGATGTGCAGGTTAGGGTGGATTGGCCGTGCTAAATTGTCCCATCGTGCCCAGGGATGTGCAGGTTAGGGTGGATTGGCCGTGCTAAATTGTCCCATAGTGCCCAGAGATGTGCAGGTTAGGGGTGGATTGGCCGTGCTAAATTGTCCCATAGTGCCCAGGGATGTGCAGGTTAGGGTGGATTGGCCGTGCTAAATTGTCCCACAGCGTCCAGGGATGTGCAGGTTAGGGTGGATTGGCCGTGCTAAATTGTCCCATAGTGTCCAGGGATGTGCAGGTTAGGGTGGATTGGCCGTGCTAAATTGTCCCATAGTGTCCAGGGATGTGCAGGTTAGGGTGGATTGGCCGTGCTAAATTGCCCCATAGTGCCCAGGGATGTGTAGGTTAGGGTGGATTGGCCGTGCTAAATTGCCCCATAGTGCCCAGGGATGTGTAGGTTAGGGTGGATTGGCCATGGGGCAATGTAGAGTCATCGGGCAGGGGGAATGTGTCTGGGGGGTTACTCTTGGGAGGGTCGGTTTTTAATTGTTGGGCCAAATGGCCTGTTTCCACACTATCGGGATTCTATGCTTCTTGAGCCTGAGTCGGGTATTGGGTGGAACAGATGATGGGTGGGGTGGACCAATTGGAGCTCAGTATTGTCTCCTGACCTGCCTCCTGGTGGCCATCTCCCAACAGGTCATGAGGGAGGCCCACATTGAGGCGGTGATGATCCTGGGTGAGGCGTTCTCCTCCTCCCTGCCATTCGACTTTGGCTGCCAGACCACCACACAGCGCATCCATGACATCCTTCCCATCATGCTTCGCCACCGCCTGACTCCGCCCCCTGAGGAGACGTACTCGCTTCACCGCAAGATGGCGGGCACCTTCCTGATCTGCTCGAGGCTCAAGGCTCAGCTTCCCTGCCAACCCATGTTTGAGGAGGCCTACGACCAGTACTGGAGGAAGTCCTGTGGGTGGCGGGAGGTTGGAGGTTAACCGGGAGGTGGGGGTGGGGGAGGTGGGTCAACGAGTGCCCAACGCCACCTCCCCTCCAAACATGGCTCTGTCCCAATTCCTGTGACGGTCTGCCCCACTCCCCCATCTGCCTCCCCCACCCCTTGATCTCCCATCGCAGTCCCACCTGGACTGTGCTGCCTTGATGTGGGGTCATGCCAAGGGTTCCATCGCTTTTGCGAAAGGGGATTGCATCCCTTAATCCGTGCTGTCCCCCAACCTCCCCACCCGATGCCACTTGTTGCCTGCGGGCTGGGCATATGTGCGTTGGCAAGGGTGTGAGGGGTGAACGACACGCAGTGACGCGCCGTGTCATCGCCTCTCGTATTTCGGTTACCCACATACAGTCCCACGTCCGATCGGCACACCTCGCAGATATCGGCAATGGGAGCCAGGGTGATCCATTGGGATAGAGTACAATGGGAGGAGTTTAGGTCCATTGGGCTTATGTACAATGGGAGGGAATGAGAAAGGGGTTTGGGTCCATTGGGATTGTGTATAATGGGAGGGATTGGGAAGGGGTTTGGGTCCATTGGGATTGTGTACAATGGGAGGGATTGGGAAAGGGGTTTGGGTCCATTGGGATTGTGTACAATGGGAGGGATTGGGAAAGGGGTTTGAGTCCATTGGGATTGTGTACAATGGGAGGGATTGGGAAAGGGGTTTGGGTCCATTGGGATTGTGTACAATGGGAGGGAATGGGAAGGGGTTTGAGTCCATTGGGATTGTGTACAATGGGAGGGAATGGGAAGGGGTTTGAGTCCATTGGGATTGTGTACAATGGGAGGGAACGGGAAAGGGTATGTTCCTGTTAGGTCTCTCTCTGCCCTGGCCCTGTCTTGCTTGTGTAGCTGCGACAGTGTCTATTGGCGCCTGCGTGGGCGTTCTGGTTTGGGGGGGAAAGGTTATCGGTAAGAGACCTTTGGGGAACTCGTCAAACCCCTGAGTGTCGTCTGAGTGAGGGGCCAATCAGAGAGGGAGCCCCCTGATGCATCGACATATTTCCGTCTCCCAGGGGAGGACCCATCTGTGATGGCAGCCTCTGTCCTGACTATACAGTCAGGTCAAAGGTCAAACGTCTACAGCTGGAGGATGCTGGGAAGGTGGCACTCCCTGCCTGAGAGGGTGGGAGAGCCACCAAATTTCCCCACCCCGCCAATCACGGAGAAGGATTTTGAGGCCGAACGTTGAGAAGTGGGATTGTCGGGATCAGAGCGGGGAAAGGAAGCGAGTCCCAATCTTCGGACTTGCCCATGCCCAACCCCCAAAACTGTGTGCCTCAAGGCCCTGAGGGGGGGCAGAATCAGCCTGATGCCCACACCAGGATACTTGGGGGGATGTGTGGTCCGAAACCCGCCCTCCTGAACCAGCGCCCTTTTAGACCCTCCCACCCCAGTAACGATCATCTGCAATGATATTGTGGGGAGGTGGGGGGGGGGGGGGCGTTGGTGGTGGGGGGGGGTCCAGAGACCTGCAGGGAGATCGAGCGATGGGTGAATCATTTCACCCCCCCACCCCACCCCCTCACCCCCCCACCCACCCACCCACCCAGGTCTGTTCCACTCAGTAAGGTTTATAATTTACACAAACCGGGGACCGAACAAGCGATGGCCAACCTGAGACACACCCTTCGCAGCCTCCCTTCTACCCAAGGCCTACCACAGGGTCAATCGGGTTCATCATGTGACTATTTGGTTGGGCTGTTGAATCATCCTGTTGTAATAAATTACCACGAGTCACCTTGATCTCAGTTCCTTTGTTGAGGAGGTTTGAACAATTTGAAACTTCATTACTTGAAGCAACCTTCAAGTTAACTCTTAGAATCCAACTTCCCTGTTAACCATGAATGGTGAAATATAGCCACAATTCCAACAATTGTTACGGAAGTTTCCACCTTGTACAATGTTGTTCTGCTGCTGAATGCTTTTGTGATATTTTTTCTCTTCTTTCAAGTTTTTGGCTTGATATTATCAACAGGCTCTTTCATTCCCCCCCCCCCACACCTCCCCACCTCCCCGGCATCGATTAGGCCTCCTGTCTGCTGCTTCTTATCAGAAGCAGCTCCCAGGTTCCCTGTCACATTCAGGGTTAGATGTCTCAGACTACCTACAGTGTGGAAACAGGCCATTTGGCCCAACAAGTCTACACTGACCCTGGGAAGAGTATCCCACCCTAACCCTATCCCCAACCCTATTACTCTACATTTATCCCTAACTAACATATCCCCTAAACACTATGGCCAATCCACCCTAACCTGCACATCCCTGGGCACTATGGGGCAATTTAGCACGGCCAATCCACCCTAACCTGTACATCCCTGGGCACTATGGGACAATTTAACACGGCCAATCCACCCTAACCTGCACATCCCTGGGCACTATAGGACAATTTAGCACGGCCAATCCACCCTAACCTGCACATCTCTGGGCACTATGGGACAATTTAGCACGGCCAATCCACCCTAACCTGCACATCCCTGGGCACTATGGGACAATTTAGCACGGCCAATCCACCCTAACCTGCACATCTCTGGGCACTATGGGACAATTTAGCACGGCCAATCCACCCTAACCTGCACATCTCTGGGCACTAT
Source organism: Chiloscyllium punctatum (assembly GCF_047496795.1). Taxonomy (NCBI): domain Eukaryota; kingdom Metazoa; phylum Chordata; class Chondrichthyes; order Orectolobiformes; family Hemiscylliidae; genus Chiloscyllium; species Chiloscyllium punctatum. Next base: position 68,118,593 of record NC_092769.1, read on the forward strand.
GGGACAATTTAGCACGGCCAATCCACCCTAACCTGCACATCCCTGGGCACCATGGGACAATTTAGCACGGCCAATCCACCCTAACCTGCACATCCCTGGGGCACTATGGGACAATTTAGCACGGCCAATCCACCCTAACTTGCACATCCCTGGGCACCATGGGACAATTTAGCACGGCCAATCCACCCTAACCTGCACATCCCTGGGCACCATGGGACAATTTAGCACGGCCAATCCACCCTAACCTGCACATCCCTGGGGCACTATGGGACAATTTAGCACGGCCAATCCACCCTAACTTGCACATCCCTGGGCACCATGGGACAATTTAGCACGGCCAATCCACCCTAACCTGCACATCCCTGGGCACTATGGGACAATTTAGCACGGCCAATCCACCCTAACCTGCACATCCCTGGGCAATTTCCCAATCCATCTTTGGACTATGGGAGGAGGCCGGAGCAAGCCCCACGCGGAATAAACAGACGGGGCGGGGGATGGAGCTGTGTCGTGTATTTCACTGACACCACGTCTACCCCTGTGTAAACCTCTTTGTCCCTGAAGAGGTTGACTCACCGTTCGATCAGGTTTGCAAATGATACGCAGGTCGATGGAGAGCCAGGCAGGATTGAGGAGACCAGGAGGCTGGAGAAGGATTTGGACAGGTTCGGAGAGTGGGTAAAGAAGTGGCAGATGGAGTACAACGTGGGAAATTGAGAGGCCAGGCACTTTGGTCGGAAGAATAGAGGCATGGACTATTTTCTAAAGGGGGAGAAAATTCAGAAGTCTGAAGTACAAAGAGACTTGGGAGTTCTAGTCCAGGATTCTCTCGAGATAAACTTGCAGGTTGAGTCAGGAGTTAGGACAGCAAATGCAATGTTCTCATTTATCTTGGGAGGACTACAATATAAAAAGAAGGATGTCCCTCTGAGACTCTATAAGGCTCGGGCCAGACCACATTTGGAATATTGTGCGCTGTTGTGGGCCCCATACCTCAGGAAGGATGTACTGGCCCTTGGAACGGGTTCAGAGGAGGTTCAGGAGAATGGGCCCGGGAATGAAAGTATGAGGAATGTTTGAGGACTCTGTCTGGGTTTATACGCGATGGAGTTTACAAAGATGAGGCGTGATATTATTGAAACGTACAGAATACTGACCAGCCTGGACAGAGTGGGTATTGGGAAGACGTTCCCATTGGTCGGAGAGACGAGGAGCCGAGGGCACAGCCTTGGAGTAAAGGGAAGACTCTTTGGAACGGAGATAAGGAGAAATATCATCGGCCAGAGAGTGGGGAATCGTTGGAATTCACTGTCACAGAGGGCTGTGGGGGCTGAGTATATTTAAGATGGAGGTAGATAGGTTCTTGGCTGCAAAGGGGATCAAGGGTTACGGGGAAGAAGTGGGACTATGGGATTGAAAAACTTATCAGCCAGGATCGAATGGCAGGGCGGGCTTGATGGGCCAAATGGCCTAATTTCTGCTCCCGCGTCCTTTGGTCTTCTAGTCAAGCTCAAACTGACCGGATGGGACTACCTCCTCATACCACCGGGGTGGGGGGGGGGGGGGGGAAGGTCTCACTGGGAGCCTTTTGAGACGTTTGACCACCTCTGAGGCGCTACGCAAATGCAGGGGGGGGCCAAGTGGATTGAACACTTCCCAGGGTCCTCCTTCAGACTGAACCCCAGGAATCGGTTGCGGGATGCCGAGATGGGGTGTCGGGGGAGGGGGGGGGGGGGGGTGGTGGGGGGTGGGGGGAGGGGGGGGGGGGTTCCTTGCCTTTTCGGATGGAAAGCACTGGCGCTGAGAGCGTGGCGATTTTGGTTTTTTTTTTATTATTATCCTTTCCCGGTCCACGTCTTGAGCTGTGGGTCTTGCCTCTCCAATGTGAGGGAGACCCATCGGGGTGGGGGCTGATCTGACTGTGACCGCTGAGCTAACGCTGAGCAGCCTGGAGTCCAAGATATCGGCGGTTTATCCAAGTGGGGAGCAGCCCGAAGGGTCCCCAGTACGCAGGGAGCGCCTTGTGAGCGAAGGCGAAACAGGTTGGGACTCCACCCGTTGGCGTTCTAGAAGGATGGGAGGTGATCTCATTGAGGGCCAATACCAACAGGACGTTTCCCCCTCGCGGGGAGAGTCCGGGATCAGACAGCGCGGTCTCAAAATAAAGGGGACGCCAATTTCAGACTCAGCTGAGGAGCAATTTCTGCTCTTGGATGGCTGCGAGTCTTTGGGAAGACTTGCCTCAGGGAGGGGGTCGGGTACGTTTTGGCGCTGATCATTTGGCCCCGTTGTTTCGGCGCTCATTACTTTGGCGCTGAGCTGTTTTGGCGCCAATTCAGAAGAATTTTTTAAAAAGTTTGGTTTGCTTAAAGATCAGAGGATGACGAATGACCCGATGTAATTTTCTCAACTAGCAAGAGTCAAAAGTCAAAGCTGTAAAGAGCTGCTGTTGTTTCAAATCTCGTTTTGTCATCATTGTCTCATTTAACAATTGCTAACTAATAGTCATCTACAGCCTTGATGACACTTAAGCTGTAATACAATTCTCTTTCTATTTTCTTGTCAAGCCCAGACCAGAAATAGCTGAAAACATTCAAAGCAAGAGACACAAACCAAAATTTTCCCACGATGGTTATCTATATTTGTTTGATAAATGTAGCAAAATGTAGAATAATGAATAGGTTAAAAATAATGAATAAAAAAGAATTAGATTTATTTCTTAAATAAAAACGAATTTCTAACAGACTCTACAAGACTTTTTTTCTTTTTTTTAAATTTCTTTTTTGTTCTCTTTTCTTGAAGACTTTTTTTTAAAAATTCTGAATTGGCGCCAAAACAGCTCAGCGCCAAAGTAATGAGCGCCGAAACAGCGGGGCCAAAGTAATCCCATTCCGCCAGAGAGAGGGCAGAGTCCTCGTCTATGTCAAAGGCCGAGATAGAGAGATTCCTGAGCGATCGGGGAATCGCGGGGGTTGGAGGGGGGAGGGGGGCGTGTTGGATCAGCCAGTGAATGGGGTAGGAGGCCCGAGGTGGGGGGTGGGGGAGGGGGTGGTGGTGGTGGTGGTGAACGGCCTGCTCCGACGTCCGATGGGTTACCACGCAACCTCTGCTGAGCCACAACCAAGTTGGGGCACGCAAGGCAGCTTCCGGGCCTGTTGTGGGTGGTCACTCACCGTGGGTCCACGGCACGTGTTCCAACGGCTAACTTAAGGTTAAATTCGGCCATTCAAACAACTTTAAAAGCACAAACGGGAGGCCATAAGAGTATAAGAACGGAATGAGACCATTTGGCCCGAGTCTGCTCTACATTCGATCGTGGCTGATGTGTTTCTCAACGCCCATTCTCTCCCGTGACCCTTGAACCCCCCCCTCCTCACCAATCAGGACCCCATCTCCCTCTGTCTCAGTGACCCGCCCTCCACAGTCCTCTGTGACAATCAGCTCCACAGACTCCCCCCCGACTCCTCCGGCTGGAGAAATCCCTCCCCATCTCAGTCCCTTCCCTCTGAGGCTGTGCCCTCGGGTCCATGTCCCTCCTAAACATCTTCCCCACGCCCACTCTATCCAGGCCCCTCAGTATTCTGGACGTTTCAATCAGATCCCCCAACCCCCCCCCCCCCCCCCCCCATCCTTCAAACCCCATCGATTACAGACCCAGAGTCCTCACCCGCTTCTCATACGACAAACCCCTCACCCCCGGGATCGTTCTTGTAAACCTCCTCTGGACCCCCCGCCGTCCAAGGGCCAGCAACATCCTTCCTTAGACACGGGGCCTGAAACAGCTCACGATATTCCCAATGCGGTCTGACTAGAGCCTTATACAGCCTCAGCAGGACATCCCTGCTCTTGGATACTAGCCCACTCGGAAATGAATGCTAGGATTGTATTTACCTTCATAGAACACTAGAGCGCAGAACAAGCCCCTTGACCCTCGATGTTGCGCCGACCTGTGAACTATTCTCAGCTCGTCCCCCTACACTATCCCATCATTATCCATGTGCTTATCCAAGGATTGTTTAAATCTCCCTCATGTGGCTGAGTTAACTCCATTAGCAGGGAGGGAATTCCACCCCCTTACCACTCTCTGCATGAAGGACCTGCCTCTGACATCTGTCTTAAATCGATCACCCCTCAATTTGTAGTTATGCCCCCTCGTACACGCTGACGTCATCATCCTAGGAAAAAGACTCTCACTGTCTATCCTATCTAATCCTCTGATCATCTTGTATGTCTCTATTCAATCCCCTCTTTGCCGCCTTCTTTCCAATGAGAACAGACTCAAGTCCCTCAGCCTTTCCTCATAAGACCTTCCCTCTAGACCAGGCAAATTTACAAGCATGTTGTCAGGACTCAAGGGTCTGAGTTATAGGGAGAGGTTGGACAAGCGAGGGCTGTTTCCATTAGAGCGTAGGAGACAGGGGGGGGACCTTATAGAGGTGTATAAGATCATGAGGGGCATGGACAGGGTGAATGCACTCAGTCTTTTCCCCAGGGTCGGGGAATCGAGGACTAGAGGGCATCGGTTTACGGTGAGGGGAGGGGGGAAAGAATAAATCTCCTCTGCACCTTTTCCAATGCTTCCACATCCTTCCCGAAATATGGGGACCAGAACTGTAGTGCGAGTGCGGCCGCACCGGCATTTTGTACAGTTGCACGAAGGCTGAACGTCAGAACCGAACCTGTGTGTGAACCTGAAGAGAATTCTGAACTCGGACTCCCAGCTCTAATTGTCCTTCAGATTTCGGAAACCTTTCCTCATCTAGGAAGTCGTCTCCACCTCTGTTCTTCCTAATAAAGTACATAATCTCATGTTTTCCAACACTGTAGTCCCCCTGCCCCTTCTTTGCCCGCTCTCCCAACCTACCCAAGACCTTCTGCACCCTCCCTGCCTCCTCAGTGCTACCCCTCCCTCCACCGATCGTTTGCAATCTGAGCAGCAGTGCCCTCAGTTCCTTCATTCATTGTCGTGAATGTACAGCAAAGATCTCTTGACCTTGCTGTTGGCTTGCTATTAGTTCAGCTCCCTGCTCTACTCAATAGCAAATAATTTTAGTCAAATCAAGGCAGGAGTTTCATGGTGAATGGCAGGGCCTTAAGGAGTGTAGTGGGACAGAGGGACCTTGGAGTTCAGGTGCACGGTTCTCTGGAAGTGGAGTCCCAGGTAGACAGGGCAGTGAGGAAGGCTTTTGGTACACTGGCCTTCATCAGTCATGGCCTTGGGGATTGAAGTTGGGAAGGTATGTTGTAGTTGGACAGGAGGTTGGTGAGGCCGCACTTGGAGTATTGTGTTCAGTTTTGGTCCCCGTGCGATAGGAAGGATGTTATTAAACTGGAAAGAGTGCAGAAGGAATTTACAAGGATGTTGGCAGGACTCAAGGGTCTGAGTTATAGGGAGAGGTTGGACAAGCGAGGGCTGTTTCCATTAGAGTGTAGGAGACTGAGGGGGGGACCTTATAGAGGTGTATAAGATCATGAGGGGCATGGACAGGGTGAATACACTCAGTCTTTTCCCCAGGGTCGGGGAATCGAGGACTAGAGGGCATCAGTTTAAAGTGAGGGGGGGAAAGAATAAAAGGGAACCTGAGGGGCAACATTTTTACCCAGAGGGGGGTACGCAGATGGAATGAGCTGCCAGAGGAAGTGGTTGAGGCGGGTACATTAACTACATTGAAAAGGCATTGGGACAAATCCATGGATAGGAAAGGGTTAGAACGATATGGGCCAAGTGCAGGGAAATGGGGTTAGAGTGGACGGCCATTTTGGTCAGCATGGACCAGTTTGGGCAGAAGGGCCTCTCTCTGTGCTGGAGGACTCTGTAACCAACTCCAGTTTCCCCGTTTCTGTTCACACAACCACTTTGACAAGAGATTCCCAGGGAGGTCTAATCCGAGCAGAAAGACTGGCAGCAAACTCAGGGAGGTTGATTCCGAACTGAACCGTAGTCAGGGGGCTCCCTCACCACAGACAGACAGAGCTGACCAAATGGGGCAGAGGTATCCGCCTTGCACCAGGTGTGGATGGGGCACAGCATTCTCTCAAACGGGCTCCCTCAAAGCACGGACAGCCATTACACACCCAAGGCCTGGGGACCTTTCCCAACGGCATCGTCGACACATTTGGTTCCATCGTCAGCCCCAGTAATGAGGGAGTGCCGCACTGTCAGAGGGTCAGTACTGAGGCAGTGCCGCACTGTCGGAGGGTCAGTACTGAGGGAGTGCCGCACTGTCAGAGGGTCATTACTGAGGGTGTGCCGCACTGTCGGAGGGTCAGTACTGAGGGAGTGCCGCACTGTTGGAGGGTCAGTACTGAGGGAGTGCCGCACTGTCGGAGGGTCAGTACTGAGGGAGTGCCGCACTGTCAGAGGGTCAGTACTGAGGGAGTGCCGCACTGTCGGAGGGTCAGTACTGAGGGAGTGCTGCACTGTCAGAGGGTCAGTACTGAGGGAGTGCCGCACTGTCAGAGGGTCATTACTGAGGGTGTGCCGCACTGTCGGAGGGTCAGTACTGAGGGAGTGCCGCACTGTCGGAGGGTCAGTGCTGAGGGAGTGTCACACTGTCGGAGGGTCAGTACTGAGGGAGTGCCGCACTGTCAGAGGGTCAGTACTGAGGGAGCGCCGCACTGTCGGAGGGTCAGTGCTGAGGGAGTGCCGCACTGTCGGAGGGTCAGTACTGATGGAGTGCCGCACTGTCGGAGGGTCAGTACTGAGGGAGCGCCACACTGTCAGAGGGTCAGTACTGAGGGAGCGCCGCACTGTCGGAGGGTCAGTGCTGAGGGAGTGCCTCACTGTCAGAGGGTCAGTACTGAGGGAGTGCCGCACTGTCAGAGGGTCAGTACTGAGGGAGTGCCGCACTGTCAGAGGGTCAGTACTGAGGGAGCGGCGCACCGTCGGAGGGTCAGTACTGAGGGAGTGCCACACTGTCGGAGGGTCAGTACTGAGGGAGTGCCGCACTGTCGGAGGGTCAGTACTGAGGGAGCGCCACACTGTCAGAGGGTCAGTACTGAGGGAGCGCCGCACTGTCGGAGGGTCAGTGCTGAGGGAGCGCCGCACTGTCGGAGGGTCAGTACTGAGGGAGCGCCACACTGTCGGAGGGTCAGTACTGAGGGAGCGCCGCACTGTCGGAGGGTCAGTGCTGAGGGAGTGCCTCACTGTCAGAGGGTCAGTACTGAGGGAGTGCCGCACTGTCAGAGGGTCAGTACTGAGGGAGCCCCACACTGTCAGAGGGTCAGTAATGAGGGAATGCTGCACTGTCGGAGGGTCAGTGCTGAGGGAGTGCCGCACTGTCAGAGGGTCAGTACTGAGGGAGCCCCACACTGTCAGAGGGTCAGTAATGAGGGAGTGCCGCACTGTCAGAGGGTCAGTACTGAGGGAGTGCCGCACTGTCGGAGGGTCAGTACTGAGGGAGTGCCACACTGTCGGAGGGTCAGTGCTGAGGGAGTGCCGCACTGTCAGAGGGTCAGTACTGAGGGAGTGCCGCACTGTCGGAGGGTCAATACTGAGGGAGTGCCACACTGTCGGAGGGTCAGTACTGAGGGAGTGCCGCACTGTCGGAGGGTCAGTACTGAGGGAGTGCCGGACTGTCGGAGGGTCAGTACTGAGGGAGTGCCGCACTGTCAGAGGGTCAGTGCTGAGGGAGCGCCGCACTGTCGGAGGGTCAGTACTGAGGGAGGGCCGCACTGTCGGAGGGTCAGTACTGAGGGAGTGCTGTTGTGTGCAAGGGTCAGTGCTGAGGGAGCGCTGCCCTCCAGTGGGAATATCTGCTAGTGCTCTTGTGTTGCCCTGAACCTCGTTGATTTGGGAATTGTCGTGTCAGAGAATCCCAGAATCGTTTCGGTGCAGCGTATGGTGATGCCAGCCAGCCGGTTCTCGGAGTATCCAGCCTCCCAGCCAATCTCCTGCCTTGTCCCTGCCCACAATTCTAACTTCAGAATCCTCCGATGCCCCTCCCCACTGAATGCCTGTGTTGATCCTGCCCCCCCCCCCCCCCCCCCCCCCCTACATTTCCAGGCAGAGTATCCCACCTCCTTCACCACTCACTGAGTGAGAACATTATCCCTCACCCTTTCCAAAGCACTTTAACCCTCGCTCCTTTTCTGGGTGAGAATGGATTCCCCCCCCACCGCCGATTGTTAAATGATCTCCTTTGGGTCCTGCTCGCCCTCCTGTGTCCACACCAACGAAAACGACACCAGTCCCTCTCCGGGTCCATCTTGTAATTGTCTCATTCCCGGCACCATTCCCGCAAACGTATCCCGTGAGCACTGTCTGAGGTATTCTCACCTTTCCTCTAGAGTGGCTCCCAGTGCTGCACCCAATCTTCCAGCTGAAGTCTACTGTGTTTCGAATATTGTACAAATTATCCTCAGGTGGAAGTTTCTGCCTGTCTATTCTGCCACTGCATTGGGGTTTATCCACCTCAAGATGATTCTATTCCTGTATGGAATCGTGAGGAGTTTTTCCATTGAGGAGTCCGTGGGCAGTGCATACCTTGAATTCCTACTTGCTCTCAGTGTTGTGTAGCACAGAAACAGTCTGACCATTATCTCGGTGTTGACCAACAAATATTGGAGCCGTCCGGATTTACAAGGATGTCGCCAGGGTTGGAGGGTTTGAGCTACAGGGAGAGGCTGAACAGGCTGGGGCTGTTTTCCCTGGAGCGTCGGAGGCTGAGGGCTGACCTTTTTATAAAACCATGGGAGGGATGGATAGGGTGAATAGACAAGATCTTTTCCCTAAAGCCGTGAGGCAGCAGTGCTAACCACTGAGTCACCGTGCCACACCGACATCGTCAGGAAGATGTCTGCTATGCTTTCCTTTATTGGTCAGAGTATTGAGTACAGGAGTTGGGAGGTCATGTTGCGGCTGTACAGGACATTGGTTAGGCCACTGTTGGAATATTGAGTGCAATTCTGGTCTCCTTCCTATCGGAAAGATGTTGTGAAATTGAAAGGGTTCAGAAAAGATTTACAAGGATGTTGCCAGGGTTGGAGGGTTTGAGCTACAGGGAGAGGCTGAACAGGCTGGGGCTGTTTTCCCTGGAGCGTCGGAGGCTGAGGGGTGACCTTATAGAGGTTTATAAAATCATGAGGGGCATGGATAGGGTAAATAGACAAAGGCCTCCAACAAAATTATGTTTTGAAATTCATTTTTGCAGGATGTGGGTGTTGCTGGCTGGGCCTAGTGTTTTATTGTCCCGTTCCCTAGTTGCCCCCCTAGAGAAGGTGGGGGGGTGAGCGGCCATCTTGAACCGCTGTAGTCCGTGTGCTGTGGGTTAGACCCACAATGCCCTGGGGCAGGGAGTTCCAGGATTCTGACCCAAGGAACGGCCGATATATTCCCAAGTCGGGATGGGGAGTGGTGGGAATTTGCCGGGGGGGGGGGGGGGGGGGGATGTTCCCATGTATCTGCTGCCCCTTGTCCTTCCAGATGGTGGTGGGTTTGGAAGGTGCTGCCTGAGGAGCCTCGGGGAGTTGCTGCAGTGCATCTTGTAGATGGTACACACTGCTGCTACTGAGCGTCGGGGGGGTGGAGGGAGGGGGTGTGGTGCCAATCGAGCACTGGCTGCTTTGTCCCTGGATGGGGTCGAGCTTCTGGAGTGTTGTAGGAGCAGCCCCCCCATCCAGGGACAAGTGGGGAGTGTTCCCTCACCCTCCCGACTTGTGCTTGGTCGATGCTGGGACAGGCTTTGGGGGAAAGAGTCAGGAGGGGAGTTACTCGCTGCAGGATTCCCAGCCCCTGAGCTGCTCTTGTAGCCGCTGTGTTTATGCGGTGAGTCCAGCTGAGTTTCTGGTCAATGATAACTCCCAGGATGTTGATGGGGGAGGATTCAGGGAATGTCAAGGCTTGGTAGCTCGATGGTCTCTTGTCAGTGATGGTCATAGCCTGGCATTTGTGTGGCGTGAATGCTCGTTGCCAATTGTCAGCCCAGGGCCTGGATATTGCCCAGATCTTGCTGCATTTGAGCACAGACTGCTTCAGTCTCTGAGGAGCGGTGAGTGGTATTGAACATTGTGCTATCATTGGTGTACATCCCCACCTCTGACCCTATGACAAGGGGACGGTCATTGATGAAGCAGCTGATGGGCTGAGGACACTCCCCTGAGGGACTCCCGCAGAGATGTCCTGGAGCTGAGATAACTGACCCTCCAACAACCAGCACCGTCTTCCTACGAGTCCAACCAGCACAGAGTTTGCCCCCGATACCCACTGGATTTGCCAGGGCTCCTTGATGCCACACTCGGTCGAATGTATCCTCGATGCCAAGGGCTGTCCCTCTCCCCTCCCCTCTGGAATCCAGCTCTTCTGTCCACGTTTGAACCGCGACTGGGATGAGGTCAGGAGCTGAGTGGCCCTGGGGGGGGGGATCCCAAACTGGGCATCACTGAGTGGGTGCTGCTTGTTGGCACTGTCGGTGACCCCTTCCATCACTTTACTGGATGATGGAGAGGAGACCGATGGGGTGGTAATTGGCCAGCTTGGATTTCTCCTGATTTTCATGTCCAGGACGTACCCGGGCACTGTTCCAGATTGTCGGGTGGATACCAGTGTTGAAACGGTACTGGAACAGCTTGGCAAGGGGCGCGGCAGGTTCAGGAGAACAGGTCTTCAGGACTCTTGCCAGAATGTTGTCAGGGCCCACAGCCTTTGCAGTATCCAGTGCCTCCAACCGTTCCCTGATATCACGGGGAGTGGATCGAACCGGAGGAACACTGATCTCTGTGATACTGGGGGACTGCTGGAGGAGGCTGAGCTGGATCACCCACTGGGCACTTCTGACTCAAGATTGAACGTTTCAGCCAACTCTTTCACCCTGATCTTCTGGGCTCCTCCATCAGGGAGGGTGGGGATATTTGGGGAGTACCCTCCTCCTGGGAGTTCCTTCATCGTCGACCACCATTTCCGACTGAGTGTGGGGAGGGGGGACTGCAGAGCTTAGATCTGATTCGTTGGTTGTACGATCACTTAGCTCTGACCTTCACCTGTAGAGTCCTAGAGATGTGCAGCACGGAAACAGACCCTTCGGGATACGTGCTGCTGATGGTGTTTGGCAAGTGGTACTGGTTGGTGGCTTCATCAGGTGGGCACTTCATCTTCAGGCTGCTCCTGGCATGACCTCCTGTAATCTCCAACCAACCAGGGGTTGATGGCCTTGGCTGGCCAACTATGGTAAAATGGGGGGAAATGCCAGGCTACAGATTGCATTGGAGTACCGTTCGGCTGCTGTCAATCGTCCTCAGCGCCTCATGGATGCCCAGTCTGCAGTTGCTAGCTCTGTTGGAAATCTGTCCCATTCAGCGTGGCAGTCGTGCCACCCAACACGACGGGGGGGGGTCATTCCGAATGTGAAGGCGGCACTGTGCGGTGGTCACTCTGAAGGACACCGTCATGGGACAGACCCGTCTGCAGCCGGCAGATGGGTCAGGGTGAGGGTCAAGTCTGTTGGAGGGCCCTTGTTGGGTCCCTCACCACCTGCCGTAGACCCAGTCTAGCAGCTACCCCCCCCCCAACCCCCACCTCAGGACCCATCCGTTGGTCTGCTGCTCAACCACTCTTGGTCGGAGGGGGCCATTGAAATCCCCCAACCCAGAGTGCATTCTGTGCCCTTGCCCCCACTCAGTGCCCCCCCCGCCCTCCGTGTGTCACCCAACATGGAGGAGGACGGATCCGTCGGCCGAGGGAGGGCGGTTTGTGGTGAACGGCAGGAGGGATTCCTGGCCCATGTGTGACCTGCAGTTAAACCCGGGGTCAATGTTGAAGACTCCCAGGGTATCTCCTTCCCGACTGTATCCTATGCCACCCCCCTCCCTCCTCTGTGAGATCCAGGGATGGAGATGATGGTCAACTCTTGGGACATTGTGAGGGCAGCGATGTTGGGATGTTGCGTGCGCTACTCTGTGAGACAACGTTGGCACGAGCCACCCCCCCCCTCAGATGTTAATGAGGAGACTTAAGCAGTGGCTGTTCCATTGACCCCGTGCCTAGGGTGATGCCAGCTGACCTGTACAGACTCAATCCTTTGACACTTTTGCAGCAATTGGTACAACTGAGGGCAGCTGAGAGACAAGCACATCACTGGAATCACGGGGCAGTAAAGACGAGCAGATCTCCTTCCCTGTCGGACATTGGTGAACCAGATGGGGGGGGGGGGGGGTCTTCTCTGACAATGACAGCACGCTCACGAGTAGCTTGTTAATTTGCTGGATGACCCTGAGTGGGCCAGGAACAACTCTGACCATCGGTCCGGGCGTGCCAGTCGGGGTGAGACGATGGTGTGAAGGGGAGCGTGCGGAGAAAAGGGGGCCTGGGGTTGACGATCAGAAAGGAAGCAGACGCACTTCACCAGATTCAACTCCTCCAAACCCGGCGACAGACAAATAGCTGGTTCATTTCGAGGGACAGGGTGTGAACAGTCACCAGCACGGTTCCAGAATCGAAACAGAGCCAAGCGGTTAACTGTCAATCAGCAATCAATCACCATGGTAACACCTCGACCGAACTGAGGTCCCTTGGCCAAACACTCATCACTGCCCCGGGCACTAAAACATTCCTTTCCCATTGGATTTCGTGTTTTTGTGAACGTTCTGATGAGCCAAAGGTGATAACGTTCAGAAAATGTGCCCATTTGTCTGAAACACTGGAGGAAATGATCCGACAGGGAAGATTAACCATCATATAGTTAGTGCTGAGGGAGTGCTGTACTGTCGGAGGGTCAGTACTGAGGGAGGGCCGCACTGTCGGAGGGTCAGTGTTGAGGGAGTGCCGCACTGTCGGAGGGTCAGTACTGAGGGAGTGCTGTACTGTCGGAGGGTCAGTACTGAGGGAGGGCCGCACTGTCGGAGGGTCAGTACTGAGGGAGTGCCGCACTGTCGGAGGGTCAGTACTGAGGGAGTGCTGCACTGTCGGAGGGTCAGTGTTGAGGGAGTGCCGCACTGTCGGAGGGTCAGTACTGAGGGAGTGCTGCACCGTCGGAGGGTCAGTACTGAGGGAGCGCCTCACTGTCGGAGGGTCAGTACTGAGGGAGTGCCTCACTGTCAGAGGGTCAGTACTGAGGGAGCGCCGCACTGTCAGAGGGTCAGGACTGAGGGAGTGCCGCACTGTCGGAGGGTCAGTACTGAGGGAGTGCCTCACTGTCAGAGGGTCAGTACTGAGGGAGCGCTGCACTGTCAGAGGGTCAGTGCTGAGGGAGTGCCGCACTGTCGGAGGGTCAGTACTGAGGGAGTGCCGCACTGTCGGAGGGTCAGTACTGAGGGAGTGCCGCACTGTCGGACGGTCAGTACTGAGGGAGCGCCGCACTGTCAGAGGGTCAGTACTGAGGGAGCACCGCACTGTCAGAGGGTCAGTACTGAGGGAGGGCCGCACTGTCGGAGGGTCAGTGTTGAGGGAGTGCCGCACTGTCGGAGGGTCAGTACTGAGGGAGTGCTGTACTGTCGGAGGGTCAGTACTGAGGGAGGGCCGCACTGTCGGAGGGTCAGTACTGAGGGAGTGCCGCACTGTCGGAGGGTCAGTACTGAGGGAGTGCTGCACTGTCGGAGGGTCAGTGTTGAGGGAGTGCCGCACTGTCGGAGGGTCAGTACTGAGGGAGTGCTGCACCGTCGGAGGGTCAGTACTGAGGGAGCGCCTCACTGTCGGAGGGTCAGTACTGAGGGAGTGCCTCACTGTCAGAGGGTCAGTACTGAGGGAGCGCCGCACTGTCAGAGGGTCAGGACTGAGGGAGTGCCGCACTGTCGGAGGGTCAGTACTGAGGGAGTGCCTCACTGTCAGAGGGTCAGTACTGAGGGAGCGCTGCACTGTCAGAGGGTCAGTGCTGAGGGAGTGCCGCACTGTCGGAGGGTCAGTACTGAGGGAGTGCCGCACTGTCGGAGGGTCAGTACTGAGGGAGTGCCGCACTGTCGGACGGTCAGTACTGAGGGAGCGCCGCACTGTCAGAGGGTCAGTACTGAGGGAGCACCGCACTGTCAGAGGGTCAGTACTGAGGAAGCGCCGCACTGTCAGAGGGTCAGTACTGAGGGAGCGCCGCACTGTCAGAGGGTCAGTACTGAGGGAGCGCCGCACTGTCAGAGGGTCAGTACTGAGGGAGCGCCGCACTGTCAGAGGGTCAGTACTGAGGGAGCGCCGCACTGTCGGAGGGTCAGTGCTGAGGGAGCGCCGCACTGTCAGAGGGTCAGTACTGAGGGAGCGCCGCACTGTCAGAGGGTCAGTACTGAGGGAGTGCCGCACTGTCGGAGGGTCAGTGCTGAGGGAGGGCCGCACTGTCAGAGGGTCAGTACTGAGGGAGTGCCACACTGTCGGAGGGTCAGTGTTGAGGGAGTGCCGCACTGTCGGAGGGTCAGTACAGAGGGAGTACTGCACTGTCGGAGGGTCAGTACTGAGGGAGTGCCGCACTGTCGGAGGGTCAATGCTGAGGGAGTGCCGGACTGTCAGAGGGTCAGTACTGAGGGAGTGCCGCACTGTCGGAGGGTCAGTGCTGAGGGAGTGCCGCACTGTCAGAGGGTCAGTGCTGAGGGAGTGCCGCACTGTCGGAGGGTCAGTGCTGAGGGAGGGCCGCACTGTCGGAGGGTCAGTGCTGAGGGAGTGCCGCACTGTCAGAGGGTCAGTACTGAGGGAGTGCCGCACTGTCGGAGGGTCAGTGCTGAGGGAGTACCGCACTGTCGGAGGGTCAGTACTGAGGGAGTGCCGCACTGTCGGAGGGTCAGTGCTGAGGGAATGCCGTACTGTCAGAGGGTCAGTGCTGAGGGAGTGCTGCACTGTCTGAGCGTCAGTACTGAAGGTGTGCTGCCCTCTGGTGGGGATACCTGGTAAGTGCTATGTTGAGCAGTTGATGACTTGGGGATTGAGCACTGCTCTTTCAGATGTTTAGAGTTTGGTGAATCATTTGAGATTCACGCAGCACCTACCCTTTTCAGGAACCGTAGAATCATTGGAATTAACAGGAAGTGTAGGCCATTCAGCCCCTCACTCCAGCTCTGCATCATGGCTGACCATTTGACTCAGTCCCCCCTGTTCCCGCTGTCCCCCTTCAGCCCCAAGAACTCGATCCAATTCCTTCCTGAAAACATTCGATGTTTCGGCCCCAACCCCTCTCTGTGGCAGAGAATCCCACAAGCTCCCCCCAAACTCTCTGGGGGAAGACATTTCTCCCCATCTCAGTCCAAAATGGCCGCACCCCATAATCCTTAGACTGTGATGCCCCCACCCCCGGTTCTGGGCTCCCCAGGTCAACGGGAACATCCTTGACCCTGTCTGGTCCTGTTGGAATTTTCTGAGATCCCCCTGCTATCGTCTGAGCTGTGATAGTGTGGGACTCTGCTCAGACGCTCCCATCTCTCTACTGTTAGACGGTGAGATCATGTTGTAACTTCGTGTCCTCCATTGAATGTCTTTTGGTCAATGAGACAGCACAATCAGCCAACGGTCAGCTGTTATAGGTCAACAGAAACTCAACCAATCTCCAGGCAAGCCCGAGACTATAACGACCAGATGGATATCGTTCAGCAACTCCCTGATCAACTGCGAGATTACCGTCTTGTTTTGCAAAGCCACCCTTTATCTCAGAGAGCAAGGCGCGATTTACACATGTAATCACTTTCTGGGTGAAAACCACGACTGAGATAAGGGAGAAAGCGATTGCAACGACTTTTGAAGAACCAACAGTTTCCACTGGAACCTCAAACCGAAATTATTCAGTGGTCAACATCACCTTATTGTGAAATCTTGAAAGGTCAGAGAGATGTTCGGGACAGAAACAGACCCTTCAGTCCAACGCATCGAACCAGATATCCTAAATTAATCTAGTCCCGTTTGCCAGCACCCGGCTGATATTCCTCTAAGGCAGAAGTGGGTGCTGCAGATGCTGGAGATCAGAGCCTGGATTAGAGCAGTGCTGGAAAAGCACAGCAGGTCAGGCAGCATCCGAGGAGCAGGAAAATCGAGGTTTTGGGCAAAAGCCCTTCATCAGGAAAGGCCTTCCTGCTCCTCGGATGCTGCCTGACCTGCTGTGCTTTTCCAGCACCGCTCTAATCTTAACTATATCCCTCCAAACCCTTCCTATTCATGTCCCCATCCAGATGCCTGTTAAATGTTGTCATTGTACCAGCCTCCACCACTTCCTCTGGCAGCTCATTCCATACACGTACCACCCTCTGGGTGAAAAAAGTTGCCCCTTAGGTCTCTTTTATATCTTTCCCCCTCTCACCCTAAACCTATGCCCCTCTCGCTCTGGACTACCCCACCCCAGGGGGAATAGACTTTGTCTATTTGTCCTATCCATGCCCCTCATAATTTTGTAAACCTCTATAAGGTCACCCCTCAGCCTCTGACACTCCAAGCCCCAGCCTGTTCAGCCTCTCCCTCTCGCTCAGATCCTCCAACCCTGGCAACACCCTTGTAAATCTTTTCTGAACCCTTTCAGGTTTCACAACATCCTCCCTATAGGAAGGAGACCAGAATTGCACACAATATTCCAACAGTGGCCTAACCAATGTCCCGTACAGCCGCAACATGACCTCCCAACTCCTGAACTCAATACTCTGACCAATAAAGGAAAGCATACCAAATGCGTTCTTCATTATGTTGGGGTGCCTCAGTGGTTAGCACAGCTGCCTCACAGCAGCAGGGACCGGGGTTTGATTCCAGCCTCGGGCAACTGTCTGTATGGAGTTTGCACATTCTCCCCGTTTCTGCGTTGGTTTCTTCCCACAGTCCAGGTTAGGGTGAATTGGCCGTGCTAAATTGTCCCATAGTGCCCAGGGATGTGCAGGTTAGGGTGAATTGGCCGTGCTAAATTGTCCCATAGTGTCCAGGGATGTACAGGTTAGGGTGGATTGGCCATGCTAAATTGTCCCATCCCTGGACACTATGGGACAATTTAGCACGGCCAATCCACCCTAACCTGCACATCCCTGGGCTCTATGGGACAATTTAGCACGGCCAATCCCACCCTAACCTGCACATCCCTGGGCACTATGGGACAATTTAGCATGGCCAATTCACCCTAACCTGCACATCCCTGGACACTATCGGACAATTTAGCACGGCAATCCACCCTAACCTGCACATCCCTGGGCACTATGGGACAATTTAGCACGGCCAATTCACCCTAACCTGCACATCCCTGGACACTATGGGACAATTTAGCATGGCCAATCCACCCTAACCTGCACACCTTTGGACTGTGGGAGGATACCCCACGCAGGCACGAGGGGGAGAATGTGCAAACCCCACACAGACAGTCACCTGAGGGTGGGATCGAACCCGGGTACCTGGGGCTGTGAGGCAGCGGTGCTCACCAGTGAGCCACCGTGCCACCCTAAGTTCTTCTAAATTCCCGAGTGTACAGGCCTCAACTGTTCAACCTCACTTCATACGACAAACCCCTCATGTCTGGAATCAGTCTGGTGAATCTTCTCTGAACTGCCTCCAATGCCACAACATCTTTCCTCAAATAAGGGGACCAAAACGGTGCATAATACTCCCGGTACGGTCTCACCAATGCCTTGTGTAGGTGCAACAACACTTCCTTACCTTTATATTCTATTCCTTTAGCGATAAAAGCCAACACCATGCCCTCCTTGTTGTCCTGTTGGATGTGGGTCCACGTTGGCCTTTCAGCGCCATAGCAGCCTCAGCTTTCCGGATTGAGGTTATCTCCGGGCCGGCTCCCCAAGTACGGAACTGGGATAGATCCCTCCCTCAGTCACGGACCTGACGCGTTTCCCCGATCGACCGCCTGGCCCGGAAATCTCCCAAATGCCTCGGAAACCGGAGTCGGGGCAGGCAAGTCTGTGTCCTGAACCAGGAGGGAATATCCAGCGAGGCTCGGGAAATGGATGATTCAAGCTGGGTGCCCAGCTCGAAAGCTGCCTTCGCTTCGAGCGAACGCAGGGTTTTAATGTCAGCTCTTTCTCCCCCTCCCCACCCCGCCCCACCCCCCACCCAGAGCAGTGAATGTGGAAGCCAGCTCCATTTTTATTTCTCACTTCCTTCTCCGAAAGAAACAGAGAGAATGGGAGCGGGAGGAGGCCATTCGGCCCATGCTCCTCCATCCAATGGGATCACGGCCGACCATCGGACTCATTCCCGCCCCCGTCCCCCGCTTTCCCACTTCAGCCCCGAGAACTCGATCCAACTCCTGCCTCAAAACATTCGATGTTTCGGCCCCAACCCCTTTCTGTGACAGAGAATCCCACAGGCTCCCCCCCCCGCCCCCACTCTCTGGGGGGGGGGAAGACATTTCTCCCCATCTCAATCCGAAACAGCCCCCACCCCTGTAATCCTTAGACTGTGACCCCCACCCCCCAGTTCTAGGCTCCCCGGGGTCATCGGAAAAATCCTTGATCCTGTCTGGTCCTGTTGGAATTTGATAGATTTCTCTGAGAGCCCCCTCCTCGTTCTTCTGAAAGCCCTCAGTGAATATGGAATCATAGAGTCATAGAGTCCTATAGCACAGAGAGAGGCCCTTCAGCCCAAACTGGTCCATGCTGACCAAAATGGCCGTCCACGCTAACCCCATTTCCCTGCACTTGGCCCATATCCTTCTAACCCTTTCCTATCCATGGATTTGTCCCGATGCCTTTTCAATGTTGTTAATGTACCCGCCTCAACCACTTCCTCTGGCAGCTCATTCTATCTGCGTACCCCCCTCTGGGTAAAAATGTTGCCCCTCAGGTTCCCTTTTATTCTTTCCCCTCTCACCTTAAACTGATGCCCTCTAGTCCTCGATTCCCTGACCCTGGGGAAAAGACTGAGTGTATTCACCCTCTCCATGCCCCTCACGATCTTATACACCTCTATAAGGTCCCCCCCCTCAGTCTCCTACACTCTGATGGAAACAGCCCTCACTTGTCCAACCTCTCCCTATAACTCAGACCCTTGGGTCCTGCCAACATCCTTGTAAATTCCTTCCGCACTCTTTCCAGTTTAATAACATCCTTCCTATCGCACGGGGACCAAAACTGAACACAATACTCCAAGTGCGGCCTCACCAACCTCCTGTCCAACTGCAACATACCTTCCCAACTTCAGTCCTCAGGGCCCTGACTGATGAAGACCAGTGTACCAAAAGCCTTCCTCACTGCCCTGTCTACCTGGGACTCCACTTCCAGAGAACAGTGCACCTGAACTCCAAGGTCCCTCTGTCCCACTACACTCCTTAAGGCCCTGCCATTCACCATGAAACTCCTGCCTTGATTTCACTTTCCAAAATACTACACCTCACACTTATCTATATTAAACTCCATCTGCCGTTTCTCGGCCCACTTCCCCGGCTGGTCAAGGTCCTGCTGCAATTTCTGAGAACCTTCCTCACTGCCCACGATCCCGCCTGTTTTAGTGTCGTCTGCAAACTTACTAATCATTCCTTGTACATTCTCATCCAAATCATTGATATCGATCACAAACAGCAATGGGCCCAGCACCGACCCCTGGGGGACTCCACTAGTCACCGGCCTCCAGTCCGACAAACATCCTTCCACTATCACCCTCTGCTTCCTACCATCAAGCCAATCGTGTATCCAATTTGCCAGCTCCCCCTGGATTCCATGGGATCTAACCTTTCGGAGCAGCCCGCCTTGTGGAACCTTATCAAAGGCCTTACTGTCCGAACTGATCCAGTGTCTCCTCATCCGTCAAGCCCACCATCCCAGGAATCATTCTGGGAAACCCTTCCCTGCTTGCCCTCCCTCACCAAAACATCCTTCCTGAGATACGGAGACCCCCAAACTGCTCACCATACCCCCCAGGGGCTGGTTCTCACCCTGTACAATGGCAGCAAGACATCCCTGCTCCTGTACTCCAACCCTGTCAATGTGGAGGCCAATATATCATTCACCATTTTCCCCCCCACCTGCTGCCCCATGATGTGGGGGGAGCCGGTGTTGGGGAACTGGGGTGGACAAGGTTAAAAATCACACAACGCCAGGTTACAGTCCAACAGGGTTTATTTGGAAGCACGAGCTGCTCCTTCATCAGGTGGTTGTGGAGAATAAGATCGCAAGACACGGAATTTATCGCAAATGTTTACAGTGTGATGTAACTGAAATGATACATTGGATGAACCTGGATTGCTGTTCAGTCGTTCATCTTTTGGAATGGGTTACAGGTTTCGGTTCGTTAACATGTAAATCCCAGAACTTCGGTCAAGTCACTTTCTCGACAAAAGGTGACACCTCAGCTCAGACAATACATTAAAGGTGCGAGGTCAGAGTCCGTCTGTGTCCCAATCTTGAGTCAGACTGGTTCTATTTCCAAAGCGGAATTGACATATTATTATATGCAATAACTGCCTGCCTTCTGTACGTATGTGAGCAAAATAGAATGTGTCTGCAAATATAACTCTGCAAATACAAATTCGCCCCATAGACTTATATGTGGGTGCATGAGAGAGAGAGAGAGAGGGAGGGAGTGTGTACATGTGAGAGTGAGTGCATGTGAATGTGTGTTGTATGTGTGTGACAGAGAGAGAGAGGGTCTGCATGTGTGTGTGAAAGCTTGGTAAAGTGTTTGTGTGTGGGGGGGGTGTGTGTGTGGGTGTGTGTGTGCGGGCGTGGGTGTGCGCGTGGGTGTGTGTTTGTGGATGTGTCTGTGTGGGGGAGGTGTGAGTGTGGGGGTGGGGTGTGTGTGGGGTGTATGTGTGGGGTGTGTGTGTGTTCGTGGGTGTGCATGGGTGTGTGTGGGGGGTGTGTGTGAGTGTGTGTGTGAGTGAGTGTGGGTGAGTGTGGGTGCGTGTGGGTGCGTGTGGGTGCGTGTGGGGGGTGTGAGGAGTGTGAGTGTGTGTGTCTGTGGAAGTGTGTGCGTGTCTGTGTGTGTGTGTGTGTCTGTGTGAGTGTGTCTGTGTGTGAGAGTGTGTGTATCTATGTGTGAGATTGTGTGTGAGTGTGTGTGAGAATGTGTGTGAGAGTGTATGTGTGAGAGTGTATGTGTGTGCAGGTGTGTGTGTGTTTGTGTCTGTGTATGAGTGTGTGTGTCTGTGTATGTGTGCCTGTGTGCATGTGTGAGAGAGAGTGTGTGTGTGAGAGAGTGTGTGAGAGAGTGTGTGAGTGGGATGTGAGTGGGGTGTGTGTGGGGTGTGTGGGGTGTGTGTGGGGTGTGTGTGGGGTGTGTGCATGCGTGGGTGTGTATGTGTGCATGGGTGTGTGGGGGTGTGTGTGTGAGTGTGGGTGCATGTGCGGGGTGTCAGTGTGTGTGTGTGTGAGAGTGTGTGTGAGTGTGTGTGTCTGTGGAAGTGTGTGTGTGTCTGTGTGTGTGTCTGTGTGAGTGTGTCTGTGTGTGAGTGTGTGTGTGTGCGTGAGAGTGTGTGAGAGAGTGTGTGCGTGAGAGTGTGTGAGAGAGTGTATGTGTGAGAGTGTGTGTGTGAGAGTGTCTGTGTGTGTGTGTTTGTGTCTGTGTATGAATGTGCGTGTGTGTATGTGTGCCTGAGTGCGTGTGACAGAGAGTGTGGGAGTGTGTGAGAGTGTGTGAGTGTCTGTGTGTGTGAGAATGTGTGTGTGAGTGTCTGTGTCTGTGTCTGTAAGTGTGTGTGTGTGTGTCTGTGTGTGTGTGTGACTGTGTGTGTATGTGTGTGTGTGAGTGTGTGTGTGTTAATGTGTGTTAGTGTGTGTTAGTGTGTGTGTTAGTATGTGTGTATGAGAGTGTGTGTGCTTGTGTGTGTGTGTAAGTGTGTGTGTGTTAGTGTGTGTGAGAGTGTGTCAGTGTCTGTGTGTGTGAGAGTGTGTGAGTGTCTGTGAGTGTCTGTGTGTGTATCTGTGTGTGAGAGTGTGTGTGTGAGACTATGTGTGTGAGTGTGAGTGTGTGTGTTTGTGTGTGTGTGAGAGTGTGTGTGTCTGTGTGTGAGAATGTGTGTGTGAGTGTGTGTGTCTGTGTCTGTAAGTGTGTATATGTGTGTCTGTGTGTGTGTATGTGTGTATTAGTGTGTTAGTGTGTGTTAGTGTATGTGTGTGTTAGTGTGCGTGTGTTAGTGTGTGTGTTAGTGTGTGTGAGTTAGTGTGTACATGTGTTAGTGTGTGTGTTAGTGTGTGTGTGTTAGTGTTTGTGTGTGTTAGTGTGTGTGAGTGTGTGTTAGTGTGTGTGTTAGTGAGTGTGTTAGTGAGTGTGTGAGTGAGTGTGTGTTAGTGTTTGTGTGTGTGTTAGTGTGTGAATGTTTGTGTGTGTGTTAGTGTGTGTGTGTTAGTGTGTGTGTATTAGTGTGTGTGTGTTAGTGTTTGTGTGTGTGTTAGTGTATGTGAGTGAGTGTGTGTGTGTTAGTGTGTGTGTGTGAGTGTGTTAGTGTGTTAGTGTGTGTGTGTGTTAGTGTGTGTGTGTGTGTTAGTGTGTGTGTTAGTGTGTGAGAGTGTGTGTTAGTGTGTGTTAGTGTGTGTATGTTAGTGTGTGTGTTTGTTAGTGTGTGTGTTTTAGTGTGTGTGTGTTAGTGTATGTGTGTTAGTGTGTGTGTGAGTGTGTGAGTGTGTGAGTATGTGTGTGTGAGTATGTGTGTGTTTGTGTGTGAGAGTGTGTGTGTTAGTGTGTGTGTGTGTGAGTGTGTGTGTTAGTGTGTGTATGTGTTAGTGTGTGTGTGTTAGTGTGTGAGTGTGTGTGTGTGTGTTAGTGTGTGTGTTAGTGTGTGTTAGTGTGTGAGTGTGTGTGTGTGTTAGTGTGTGTGTGTGTGTTAGTGTGTGTGTGTTATTGTGTGTGTGTTAGTGTGTGTATGTGTGTGTGTTAGTGTGTGTGTGTTAGTGTGTGAGTGTGTTAGTGTGTGTGTGTTAGTGTGTGTGTGTGTTAGTGTGTGAGTGAGTGTGTGTTAGTGTGTGTATGTTAGTGTGTGTGTTTGTTAGTGTGTGTGTGTTTTAGTGTGTGTGTGTTAGTGTATGTGTGTTAGTGTGTGAGTGTGTTAGTGTGTGTGTGAGTGTGTTAGTGTGTGTGTGAGTGTGTGAGTGTGTGAGTGTGTGTGAGTATGTGTGTGTTTGTGTGTGAGAGTGTGTGTGTGTGTTCGTGTGTGTGTGTGTGTTCGTGTGTGTGTGTGTGTTCGGGTGTGTGTGTTAGTTTGTGAGTGTGTGTGTGTGTTAGTGTGTGTGTGTTAGTGTGTGTGTTATTGTGTGTGTGTTAGTGTGTGTTAGTGTGTGTGTGTGTTAGTGTGAGTGTGTGTGTTAGTGTGTGTATGTGTGTGTGTGTTAGTGTGTGAGTGTGTGTGTGTGTTAGTGTGTGTGTGTGAGTGTGTTAGTGTGTGAGTGTGTTAGTGTGTTAGTGTGTGTGTGTTAGTGTGTGTGTTAGTGTGTGAGAGTGTGTGTTAGTGTGTGTTAGTGTGTGTTAGTGTGTGTTAGTGTGTGTATGTTAGTGTGTGTGTTTGTTAGTGTGTGTGTTTTAGTGTGTGTGTGTTAGTGTATGTGTGTTAGTGTGTGTGTGAGTGTGTTAGTGTGTGTGTGAGTGTGTGAGTGTGTGAGTGTGTGAGTATGTGTGTGTTTGTGTGTGAGAGTGTGTGTGTTAGTGTGTGTGTGTGTGTTTGTGTGTGTGTGTTAGTGTGTGTGTGTTAGTGTGTGTGTGTTAGTGTGTGTGTGTTAGTGTGTTAGTGTGTGTGTGTGTGTTAGTGTGTGTTAGTGTGTGAGTGTGTGTGTGTTAGTGTGTGTGTGTGTGTTAGTGTGTGTGTGTTATTGTGTGTGTGTTAGTGTGTGTATGTGTGTGTGTGAGTGTGTGTGTGTGTTAGTGTGTGTGTGTGTGTGTGTTAGTGTGTGAGTGTGTTAGTGTGTGTGTGTTAGTGTGTGTGTGTTAGTGTGTGAGTGAGTGTGTGTTAGTGTGTGTTAGTGTGTGTATGTTAGTGTGTGTGTTTGTTAGTGTGTGTGTGTTTTAGTGTGTGTGTGTTAGTGTATGTGTGTTAGTGTGTGTGTGTGTTAGTGTGTGTGTGAGTGTGTTAGTGTGTGTGTGAGTGTGTGAGTGTGTGAGTATGTGTGTGTTTGTGTGTGAGAGTGTGTGTGTGTGTTAGTGTGTGTGTTAGTGTGTGTGTGTGTGTGTGTTAGTGTGTGTTAGTGTGTGAGTGTGTGTGTGTGTTAGTGTGTGTGTCTGTGTTAGTGTGTGTGTGTGTTATTGTGTGTGTGTTAGTGTGTGTATGTGTGTGTGTGTGAGTGTGTGTGTGTTAGTGTGTGTGTGTGTGTGTTAGTGTGTGAGTGTGTTAGTGTGTGTGTGTTAGTGTGTGTGTGTTAGTGTGTGAGTGAGTGTGTGTTAGTGTGTGTTAGTGTGTGTATGTTAGTGTGTGTGTTTGTTAGTGTGTGTGTGTTTTAGTGTGTGTGTGTTAGTGTATGTGTGTTAGTGTGTGTGTGTGTTAGTGTGTGTGTGAGTGTGTTAGTGTGTGTGTGAGTGTGTGAGTGTGTGAGTGTGTGTGAGTATGTGTGTGTTTGTGTGTGAGAGTGTGTGTGTGTGTTAGTGTGTGTGTGTGTTAGTGTGTGTGTTAGTGTGTGTGTGTGTGTGTTCGTGTCAGTGTGTTAGTGTGTGAGTGTGTGTGTGTGTTAGTGTGTGTGTGTTAGTGTGTGTGTTATTGTGTGTGTGTTAGTGTGTGTGTGTGTTAGTGTGTGTGTGTTAGTGTGTGTATGTGTGTGTGTGTGTTAGTGTGTGTATACGTGTGTGTGTGTGTTAGTGTGTGAGTGTGTGTGTGTGTTAGTGTGAGTGTGTTAGTGTGAGTGTGTGTGTGTTAGTGTGTGTGTGTTAGTGTGTGTGTTATTGTGTGTGTGTTAGTGTGTGTGTGTGTTAGTGTGTGTGTGTGTTAGTGTGAGTGTGTGTGTTAGTGTGTGTATGTGTGTGTGTGTGTTAGTGTGTGTATATGTGTGTGTGTGTTAGTGTGTGAGTGTGTGTGTGTGTTAGTGTGAGTGTGTTAGTGTGAGTGTGTGTGTGTGTGTGTTAGTGTGTGAGTGTGTGTTAGTGTGTGTGTGTGTGTTAGTGTGAGTGTGTGTGTTAGTGTGTGTGTGTGAATGTGTGTGTTAGTGTGTGAGTGTGTAATGCTCCAATCTACTACCGTTGCAGGCAAAGCAATCCATACCCTTACTACTCTCTGAGTAAAGAAACTACCTCTGACATTTGTCCTATATCTATCACCCCTCAATTTAAAGCTATGTCCCCTCGTGCTCGCCGTCCCCATACTTGGAAAAAGGCTCTCCCTGTCCACCCCATCTAACCCTCTGATTATCTGATATGTCTCTATTAAGTCACCTCTCAACCTTCTTCTCTCTAACGAGAACAGCCTCAAGTCCCTCAGCCTTTTCTCGTAAGACCTTCCCTCCGTACCAGGCAACATCCCAGTAAATCTCCTCTGCTCCCTTTCCAAAGCTTCCACATCGTTCTTACAATGCGGTGACCAGAACTGTACACAATACTCCAAGTGCGGCCACACCAGAGTTTTGTACAGCTGCAGCATAACCTTCTGGTTCCAGAACTCGATCCCTCTGTTAATAAAAGCTAAAACACTGTATGCCTTTTTAACAACCCTGTCAACCCGGGTGGCAACTTTCAGGGATCTGTGTACATGGACACTGAGATCTCTCTGCTCATCTACACTCCCAAGAATCTTACCATTAGCCCAGTACTTTGCATTCCAGTTACTCTGACCAAAGTGAATCACCTCACACTTGTCCACATTAAACTCCATTTGCCACCTCTCAGCCCAGCTCTGCAGCTTATCTATGTCTCTCTGTAACCTACAGCATCCTTCGTCACTATCCACAACTCCACTGACCTTAGTGTCGTCCGCAAATTTACTAACCCACCCTTCTACACCGTCATTCAGGTCGTTTATAAAAATGACGAACAGCAGTGGCCCAACACCGACCACTGGTAACTGGACACTAAGATGATAATGTTCCATCAACCACCACCCTCTGTCTTCTTTCAGCAAGCCAATTACTGATCCAAACTGCTATATCTCCCACAATCCCATTCCTCTGCATTCTGTACAATAGCCTACTGTGGGGAACCTTATCGAATGCCTTGCTGAAATCCATATACACCACATCAACCGGTTTACTCTCATCTACCTGTTTGGTCACCTTCTCAAAGAACTCAATAAGGTTTGTGAGGCACGACCTACCCTTCACAAAACCGTGCTGACTATCCCTAATCAAATTATTCTTTTCTAGATGATTATAAATCCTATCGCTTATGACCTTTTCCAACATTTTACCAACTGAAGTAAGGCTCACTGCTCTATAATTACCACGGTTGTCTCTACTCCCCTTCTTGAACAGGGGAACCATGTTTACTATCCTCCAGTCTTCTGGCACTATTCCTGTAGATAATAACGATTTAAAGATCAATGCCAAAGTCTCGGCAATCTCCTCCCTGGCTTCCGAGAGGATCCTCGGATAAATCCCATCTGGCCCAGGGGACTTATCTATTTTCACAATCTGCAGGATTTCTAGTACCTCCTCCTTGTGAACCTCAATCCCACCTAGTCTAGTAGCCTGTGTCTCAGTAATCTCCTCGACAACATTGTCGTTTTCTAGGGTGAATACTGTCAAAAAATATTCATTTCGTGCTTCCCCTATCTCCTCTGACTCCACACACAATTTCCCACTACTATCCTTGATTGGCCCTAATCTTACTCTCGTCATTCTTTTATTCCTTAAATACCTATATAAAGCCTTAGGGTTTACCCCGATCCTATCCGCCAACAACTTCTCATGTCTCCTCCTGGCTCTTCTGAGCTCTCTCTTTAGGTCTTTCCTGACTACCTTTTAACTCTCAAGTGCCCTTCACATCTCGTCCTAACATAAACCTTCTTCTTCCTCTTGACCAGAGATTCCACTTCCTTCGTAAACCACAGCTCCCGTGCTCTACAGCTTCCTCCCTGCCTGACAGGTACATACTTATCTCGGACACACAGGAGCTTTTCCTTGAATAAGCTCCACATTTCTAATGTGCCCATCCCCTGCAGCTTCCTTCCCCATCCTATGTTTCCTAAATCTTGCCTAATCACATCGTAATTGCCTTTCCCCCAGCTGTAACTCTTGCCCAATGGTATACACCTATCCCTTTCTATCACTAAAGTAAACATAACAGAATTGTGATCGCTATCACCAAAGTGCTCACCTACTTCCAAGTCTAACACCTGGCCGGGCTCATTACCCAGGACCAAATCTAATGTGGCTTCCCCCCTTGTTGGCCTGTCTACATACTGTGTCAGGAAGCCCTCCTGCACACACTGGACAAAAACTGACCAATTTACAGTACTCGTACTATAGCGTTCCCAGTCAATACTTGGAAAGTTGAAGTCCCCCATGACGACTACCCTGTCTCTCTCACTGCTATCGAGAATCATCTTTGCGATCCTTTCCTCTACATCTCTGGAACTATTCGGAGGCCTATAGAAAACTCCCAACAGGGTGACCTCTCCTTTCCTGTTTCTAACCTCAGCCCATACTACCTCAGTTGACGAGTCCCCAAACATCCCTTCTTCAACTGTAATACTGTCCTTGACCAACAATGCCACACCTCCCCCTCTTTTACCATCTTCTCTGTTCTTACTGAAACATCAAAATCCTGGAACCTGCAACAACCATTCCTGTCCCTGCGCTATCCATGTCTCCGAAATGGCAACAACATCGAAGTCCCAGGTACCAACCCACGCTGCAAGTTCACCCACCTTATTCTGGATGCTCCTGGCGTTGAAGTAGACACACTTCAAACCAACTTCTTGCTTGCTGGTGCCATCTTACGTCCCTGAATCTTGATTTCCGACCTCCCTACTCTCAACTATACTCGGACTACAATTTTGGTTCCCATCCCCATCCCAATAGCCTTAGCGAATTTCCCCTCCCCAGGGTATTGGTACCCCTCTGGTTCAGATGAAGACCATCCTGCTTGTAGAGGTCCCACCTACCCCAGAAAGAGCCCCAATTATCCAAGAATCCAAAACCCTCCCTCCTGCACCATCCCTGTAGCCAAGTGTTCAACTCCTCTCTCTCCTTATTCCTTGCCTCACTAGCACGTGGCACGGGCAACAAACCAGAGACAACAACGCTGTTTGTCCTAGCTCTAAGATTCCATCCGAGCTCCCTGAATTTCTGCCTTAAATCCCCATCTCTCTTCCTACCTATGTCATTGGTGCCTATGTGGACCACGACTTGGGGCTGCATCCCCTCCCCCTTAAGGATCCCAAAAACACGATCAGAGACATCACGGACCCTGGCAACTAGGAGGCACCACACCAACCGTGAGTCTCTCTCGTCCCCACAGAACCTCCTATCTGTCCCCCTAACTATGGAGTCCCCAATGACTACTGCTCTGCTGCTCTTCCCCCTTCCCTTCTGAGCAGCAGGGACAGACTCTGTGCCAGAGCCCTGTGCCCCTCTGCTTTCCCCTGGAAAGTCCGCTCCCCCTCTCCCAACAGTATACAAAACGGTATACTTATTGTTGAGGGGAATGGCTACAGGAGATCTCTGATCTCTGCACTGGCTGCCTCTCCCTTTCCATCCCCTGCCTGTAACCCATTTGCCTTTTTCTTGTACCTTAGGAGTGACTACCTCCCTGTAACTCCTCTGCCTCCCGAATGATCCGAAGTTCATCCAGCTCCAGCTTCAGTTCCCTAACGCGGTTTTCCGAGGAGCTGGATTTGGGTGCACTTCCCGCAGATGTAGTCAGCGGGGACACTAGTGGTGACCCTTACCTTCCCACATTCTGCAGGAGGAACATTCCACTGTCCTAACTTCCATTCCCACTATTCTAACTTCCCAAAGAGACTGTTGAAAAAGTAAGGAATAAAAAATAAACTCGTTACCTTACCAATCTGGCGCACAGAACCTTAACTTTGGTTAGAGGAGGAGGACGGGTAGGAGACACTACCTGAGCAGTGTTTCGGGAAACGCAACCACACAAATATATCACTTCCCAGAACTCCTTTACTCCTCCTCGCACCTGTCAGCAAATGGAGACCTGAGGGAGGAGCAAAGGACTATTGGGAAGGTGAGTCTAACTGTTTAAAAACCTTATGTGACACGATGGGACAATTTAGCACGGCCAATCCACCCTAACCTGCACATCCCTGGACACTATGGGACAATTTAGCACGGCCAATCCACCCTAACCTGCACATCCCTGGACACTATGGGACAATTTAGCACGGCCAATCCACCCTAACCTGTACATCCCTGAACACTATGGGACAATTTAACACGGCCAATCCACCCTAACCTGCACACCCCTGGACACTATGGGACAATTTAGCACGGCCAATCCACCCTAACCTGCACATCCCTGGGCACTATGGGACAATTTAGCACGGCCAATCCACCCTAACCTGCACATCCCTGGGCACTATGGGACAATTTAGCACGGCCAATCCACCCTAAACCACACATCCCTGGGCACTATGGGACAATTTAGCACGGCCAATCCACCCTAACCTGCACACCCCTGGACACTATGGGACAATTTAGCACGGCCAATCCACCCTAACCTGCACATCCCTGGGCACTATAGGACAATTTAGCACGGCCAATCCACCCTAAACCGCACATCCCTGGGCACTATGGGACAATTTAGCACGGCCAATCCACCCTAAACCGCACATCCCTGGGCACTATGGAACAATTTAGCATGGCCAATCCACCCTAACCTGCACATCCCTGGGCACTATGGGGCAATTTAGCAAGGCCAATCCACCCTAACCTGCACATCCCTGGGCACTATGGGACAATTTAGCACGGCCAATCCACCCTATCCTGCACATCCCTGGACACTATGGGACAATTTAGCACGGCCAATCCACCCTAACCTGCACATCCCTGGACACTATGGGACAATTTAGCACGGCCAATCCACCCTAACCTGCATATCCCTGGGCACTATGGGACAATTTAGCACTGGCCAATCCACCCTAACCTGTACATCCCTGAACACTATGGGACAATTTAACACGGCCAATCCACCCTAACCTGCACACCCCTGGACACTATGGGACAATTTAGCACGGCCAATCCACCCTAACCTGCACATCCCTGGGCACTATGGGACAATTTAGCACGGCCAATCCACCCTAACCTGCACATCCCTGGGCACTATGGGACAATTTAGCACGGCCAATCCACCCTAAACCACACATCCCTGGGCACTATGGGACAATTTAGCACGGCCAATCCACCCTAACCTGCACACCCCTGGACACTATGGGACAATTTAGCACGGCCAATCCACCCTAAACCGCACATCCCTGGGCACTATGGGACAATTTAGCACGGCCAATCCACCCTAACCTGCACACCCCTGGACACTATGGGACAATTTAGCACGGCCAATCCACCCTAACCTGCACATCCCTGGGCACTATGGGACAATTTAGCACGGCCAATCCACCCTAAACCGCACATCCCTGGGCACTATGGGACAATTTAGCACGGCCAATCCACCCTAAACCGCACATCCCTGGGCACTATGGGACAATTTAGCATGGCCAATCCACCCTAACCTGCACATCCCTGGGCACTATGGGGCAATTTAGCACGGCCAATCCACCCTAAACCGCACATCTTTGGACTGTGGGAGGAAACTGGAGCACCCGGAGGAAACCCCACACAGACATGGGGGAGGGGGGGGGGGGAAGAATGTGCAAACTCCACACCGACAGTCACCCGAGTGTGGGATCGAGCCCGGGTACTGGGGGCTGTGAGGCAGCAGCGTTAACCACTGAGCCAACGCATCACCCCAATTCGTGACAGTGTCCCCTAATTCATCAACTGCATTAGAGCGAATTCCCATGACAAAATGCACATTATGGCAGAATGACCTCTCTATAAGATGAAGCGTACCCAATGTTGGAGCTGCTGAATTGCTCGGGGTGAGGAAGGATTGGAAACGTGAGGGAGAGGGTATGAACGGGCCAAACTGGCTTCTTCCAGTGCTCAGAGCAACTGGTGAGGCAGAAGCAGAGTCAGTCTATCACAGATTGTGGCTTTAACAGAATCCTGCTCAGGATAACCTGATAATGTTGTTCCTCTTTTTAATCAGCGATAACCAAGGGTGGTAGCAATCGTAGTGGAGTCTGCAAACTCATCCCTCCCCTGTTCCTCTCTTCGATTAGAAACATTACGACCTTGTGTTTCACTCTGACCCCATTAAGACTTGAGGCTCCAGCACTAGTTAGTGACAGGTTCCTCATGGTGTCAGATTGGCTATTCCACTGCAGCAGCATCACAATGCCCTTTCTCCTACCAGTGTGTCAGTTGGCTGTGTGGGGTAATACTTGGGAGGCACGGTGGTTAGCACTGCTTCCTCACAGCGCCAGGGACCCGAGTTCAATTCCCGCCTCAGGCAACTCTCTGTGTGGAGTTTGCACATTCTCCCCATGTCTTCGTGGGTTTCCTCCGGGTGCTCCGGCTTCCTCCCACAGTCCAAAGATGTGTAGGTTAGGGTGGATTGGCCGTGCTAAATTGTCCCATAGTGTCCAGGGATGTGCAGGTTAGGGTGGATTGACCGTGCTAAATTGTCCCATAGTGCCCAGGGATGTGCAGGTTAGGGTGGATTGGCCGTGCTAAATTGTCCCATAGTGTCCAGGGATGTGCAGGTTCGGGTGGTTTGGCCGTGCTAAATTGTCCCATAGTGCCCAGGGATGTGCAGGTTAGGGTGGATTGGCCGTGCTAAATTGTCCCATAGTGCCCAGGGATATGCAGGTTGGGGTGGATTGGCCGTGCTAAATTGTCCCATAGTGCCCAGGGATGTGCAGGTTAGGGTGGATTGGCCGTGCTAAATTGTCCCATAGTGCCCAGGGATGTGCAGGTTAGGGTGGATTGGCCGTGCTAAATTGTCCCATAGTACCCAGGGATGTGCAGGTTAGGGTGGATTGGCCGTGCTAAATTGTCCCATAGTGCCCAGGGATGTGCAGGTTAGGGTGGTTTGGCCGTGCTAAATTGTCCCATAATGTCCAGGGATGTGCAGGTTAGGGTGGATTGGCCGTGCTAAATTGTCCCACAGTGCCCAGGGATGTGCAGGTTAGGGTGGACTGGCCGTGCTAAATTGTCCCATAGTGCCCAGGGATGTGCAGGTTAGGGTGGATTGGCCGTGCTAAATTGTCTCATAGTGCCCAGGGATGTGCAGGTTAGGGTGGATTGGCCGAGCTAAATTGTCCCATAGTGCCCAGGGATGTGCAGGTTAGGGTGGATTGGCTGTGCTAAATTGTTCCATAGTGACCAGGGATGTGCAGGTTAGGGTGGATTGGCCGTGCTAAATTGTCCCATAGTGTCCAGGGATGTGTAGGTTAGGGTGGATTGGCCGTGCTAAATTGTCCCATAGTGCCCAGGGATGTGCAGGTTAGGGTGGGATTGGCCGTGCTAAATTGTCCCATAGTGCCCAGGGATGTGCAGGTTAGGGTGGATTGGCCGTGCTAAATTGTCCCATAGTGTCCAGGGATGTGCAGGTTAGGGTGGATTGGCCATGCTAAATTGTCCCATAGTGTCCAGGGACGTGTAGGTTAGGGTGGATTGGCCGTGCTAAATTGTCCCATAGTGCCCAGGGATGTGTAGGTTAGGGTGGATTGGCCGTGCTAAATTGCCCCATAGTGTTAGGTGCATTAGTCAGGGGTAAATGTTGAGTAATGGGGAATGGATTTGGGTGGGTTACTCTTTGGAGGGTCGGTGTGGACTTGTTGGGCCGAACGGCCTGTTTCCACACTGTACAGAATCTAATCTATCCTGTGGGATAATGATCAGGGGGAGTGCTGCAGTGTTGTGTGGTCCGTACTGAGGGATGGAAACTGCAGATTCAGAATAAGGAAGATTGATTTTTGATTGAGATATTGATGTTAATTGGCAATGACGCTGATCGCTCTGGAGTTGTTGATCCTATCATTTTGGCTCTCGATTGGTCACAGGTTAAAGGGCGTTATGGGGGAGGGGGCTAAGCTGAACATATATGGGGTCACGATATCCCAGCGAGTAGCAGAGGTTCCCACTGACTGACTGACAGTGGGGTAACACAGGTGAGTACCCAGCATTGGGCAGTGGGTGAAGATGGCAGAAGGAAAGAGGGGGTGGGTATTTGTCCACATGCCTCTCGGACAGGCAGTAACCAGACTCCCAAAGCTCCGGGCCCGGGCTCTCAGTGTGTCCTCTGTCCCTTTCACTTCTCTCTTCTCTCTCTCCTCTCTCCTTTCTCTTTTTTCTTTCTCTCTCTCTCTCTCTTCTTTCTCTCTCTCTCTCCTCTCTCTGTTTTCTCTCTCTCTCTCTTGTTTCTCTCTCTTTTCTCTCTCTCTTTCTCTCTCTTTCTCATTCTTCATTCTCTTTTCTCTCTCTCTTCTCTCTCTCTTTCTCTCTCTTCGCTCTTTTTTCTCTCTCTTCTCCCTTTGTTCTCTCTCCTCTCTCTCTCTTCTTTCTCTCTCTCTCTCCTCTCTCTGTTTTCTCTCTCTCTCTCTTGTTTCTCTCTCTTTTCTCTCTCTCTTTCTCTCTCTTTCTCATTCTTCATTCTCTTTTTTCTCTCTCTTTCTCTCTCTTCGCTCTTTTTTCTCTCTCTTCTCCCTTTGTTCTCTCTCCTCTCTCTCTCTTCTTTCTCTCTCTCTCACCTCTCTCTTTTCTCTCTCTGTGTCTCTATCTGTCTCACTCTCTCTTCTCCCTCTCCTCTTTCTATCTCTTCTCTCTATGTTCTATCTCTCGTCTCTCTCTCTCCTCATTCTCTCTCTCTTTTCTCTCTCTTCTTTCTCTACCTCCTCTCTCTCTTCTTTCTAGCTCTCTCGCTTTTCTCTCTGTCTCTCTTCTCTCTCTCTCTCTCTTCTCTCACCCTTCTCTCTCTTCTCTCACTCTTCTTTCTCTCTCTCTCTCTTCTCTCTCTCCCCCAACACTTTCACTCTCTGGCTCCATTCAAACATGGACTGCCTCAGTATTTGGGG
Organism: Chiloscyllium punctatum; assembly: GCF_047496795.1. NCBI lineage: Eukaryota > Metazoa > Chordata > Chondrichthyes > Orectolobiformes > Hemiscylliidae > Chiloscyllium > Chiloscyllium punctatum. Next base: position 68,152,408 of record NC_092769.1, read on the forward strand.
GAGCTCTCCCTCAGTACTGACAGTACACCAGACACTGTGGCTCTCCCTCAGTACTGACCCTCCGACAGTGCGGCACTCCCTCAGTACTGACCCTCTGACAGTGCGGCACTCCCTCAGTACTGACCCTCTGACAGTGCGGCACTCCCTCAGTACTGACCCTCCGACAGTGCGGCACTCCCTCAGTACTGACCCTCCGACAGTGCTGCACTCCCTCAGTACTAACCCTCCGACCGTGTGGTGCTCCCTCAGCACTGACCCTCCGACAGTGCAGCACTCCCTCAATACTGACCCTCCGACAGTGCGGCACTCCCTCAGTACTGACCCTCTGACAGTGTGGCACTCCCTCAGTACTGACCATCCGACAGTGCGGCACTCCCTCAGTACTGACCCTCCGACAGTGCGGCACTTCCTCAGTACTGACCCTCTGACAGTGCGGCACTCCCTCAGTACTGATCCCTCCCACAGTGCAGCTCTGCTTGTATCAAGTGAGATTATTTGTTCCTTTGGGTGCGGTCCCCTGCTGAGCTGTGAACCTCTGGCCCAGGCCGAGGGAGCGTGACCATCACACCGAGCCAGGGTCTGGCTCAAAGCTGAACCTCCTCGGAGTGACTGGGCTGCTGAGTGGGATCGGAACCAACTCTCGGTCTGCCTTTTCTGTTTGATGTTCCCTTTCCAGGAGCCTATCCTGCCTGACGGTGGTCCGGGAACAGATTACAGACCATGTTCCAACTCGGTGTCACCTGCCTGGTCCTCTCGAGCTGTCTCCACCTGGCAGCAGCTCATACCATAGACACTGCCCTCCAGATCGACGATGAGGGCGCAGTGAGTATCATCTGGAGATAGAAATGTCTGTTTGCTGTACTGGGCGGCACGGTGGCTCAGTGGTTAGCACTGCTGCCTCACGGCGCTGGCAACCCTGGTTCGATTCCTGTCTTGGGTAACTGTGTGGAGTTTGCACATTCTCCCCGTGTCTGTGTGGGGTTTCCTCCCACAGTCCAAAGATGTGCAGGTTAGGGTGGATTGGCCGTGCTAAATTGTCCCATAGTGTCCCAGGGATGTGCAGGTTAGGGTGGATTGGCCGTGCTAAATTGTCCCATAGTGTCCCAGGGATGTGCAGGTTAGGGTGGATTGGACTGTGCTAAATTGTCCCATAGTGCCCAGGGATGTGCAGGTTAGGGTGGATTGGCCAGTGCTAAATTTTCCCATAGTGCCCAGGGATGTGCAGGTTAGGGTGGGATTGGCCGTGCTAAATTGTCCCATAGTGCCCAGGGATGTGCAGGTTAGGGTGGATTGGCCAGTGCTAAATTTTCCCATAGTGTTAGGTGTATTAGTCAGGGGTAAATGTCGGAGAATGGATTTGGGTGGGTTGCTCTTCGAAGGGTCGGTGTGGACTGACTGTGCCCAAGGGCCTGTTTCCACACTGTCGGGAATCCAATCGAATCTAACCTGGTGCTCCTCCTGCTCAGACCATCTGGAGCCAAATCGAATTTTTATCCGTTGTCGCCAAAGACATAGAACCCAGAATTTCGGAGGGGTTGTTGCAACTGTCCAAGGCATTAGTGAGTCTGTAGGTTGGAGGCATGAGCTTTCAGAGCACCCTCCTTCATCAGGGGGTTGTGGAGAATAAGATCGTAAGACACAGAATTTCTAGCTCTGTTTACAGTGTGATGTAACTGAAATAATATATTAAAAAAAAATGGATTGCTTGTTAATTCTCTCGTCTCTTAGAATGACCGTGTTAGTTTTCTTTCTTTCACACAGAGGCCAGGATATGAATTACCTTCCAGGCAGAGATTGATCAATTTTGGTGTCACAAGGAATTAAGGGCTGATGGGAGTGTGTAGGTAAATGGAGTTGAAGTGTCCGTCAGCCATGATTAAATGGCGGAGTGGGCTCGATGGGCCGAATGGCCTTTACTTCCACTCCGATGTCTTCTGGTCTTATCTGTAAATCGCAGAACAGTCTCACAGCAGGCTCACATCTTGAACGCATTATCTGGGCCGATGTGACACCAGTTGTTGAAGTTCACTTGGGGAACGTGACATCCAAAAAAAGGTTCTGGGATTTACACGTGAACGAACTGAAACCAACATGTTCATTCTAAAAGATGAGACAGTGTCCACAGTTCAAAGAGAGAGCTTCTCACCCCCACCTGGAGGGCGAGGTTGTGAAAACTCGCCCAGGAGAGGCCTACATCCTTCTGTTTGAGGGGTGAAGGTATCACTTGGTTCTGTTTACTGACAAAAATGGACGCCCAATATAACCTTTTAACCGCGGTATTTTTTCATTCCCTCACTACGGGAACTGATTTTATGCTATTTTCCTCACCTCAATCACCAGATGCGGGCCCAATTCGAGGATTTTAAGGTGAAATACAAGAAGGAATATGACAATGAGGAAGGTAAGACGTCTCTTCAGGCCTGGGCTAATGTAGTTTGTTCCCTCACCTCAAAAAATCATTCCACTCCCCAGCCCCCCTTCCACCTTCTCAGACGAGACTGACAGTCTCAGGCATTCTGGGTCAACCCAGAGGCACGAGGCCTGTAATCTAGGCCCCTGGTTGTCACTCACACGGGGATTGAGGCCTGTTGCAGGCCGCTAAAGGATCTGCGAGACCAGAAGTAAAATAGGCCCCACTCGGCATTCCCGCCAAATGGACGCTCGGCCTCCCCCCCTCCACCCCGAGGGTCTGTGTGCACCGATCCACTTCCTGCAGTCTCTGCTTGACCCCCAGCTCCCCCACCGTCCCCTCATGGATATCAGTGGTTCCCCGTGTCCCACTCGTGAATAGGAGCTCTGGTAAAACGGTGTCCGATAATCGTCAGGTTTTGATGCTGACTGCCCCTCTGGGCTGAGGACCCACAACAAGATGGCCAACCACCAGCCCCCCACACCACTTCCTGCTCCCAATGGACTCAACGGGTGTAAGGGAGGGAAGGTGTGTTTATCACACCCTAATGCTGCACTCTACCATTCCACACATGCTCCCGATCCGATCTGTCCTAACCCCCTCAGACTTCCCTCCTGAGGGTGGGATACACCACTAGGCCTCACTACCCCCGACATCGGCGGAGGCCGCATCCTTGATCTCAGGGCCCTATGCGCGCGCACACACACACACACCAACACTCACACCCCACACACACACACACCCCACACACTCACAACCCCACATATCCCCACACTGACACACCAACACTCACACCCACACACTCACACCCCCACATACCCACACACTGACACACCAACACTCACACCCACACACTCACACACCAACACTCACACCCACACACTCACACATCCACATACCCCCACACACACTCACACCCCCACTCCACACACTCACACCCACATCCCACACACTCACACACTCACTCACCCACCCCACACACTCACACCCCACACATACACCCCCCACACACACCAACACTCACACACCCCCACACACACTCACACCCCACACACACCCCACACTCACACCCCCACCCCACACACTCACACCCCACACGCACACTCCCCACACACACACCCCACACACACACGAACACCCCCACACGCAAATACCAACACTCACACCCCACACACACCAACACTCATACCCCACACACTCACACACTCACTCCCCCACCTCACACACACACACCCCACACACACACCAACACTCACACCCCACGCACTCACTCCCCCACCACACACACCCACACACCAACATCCATACCCGACACACTCATACCCACCCCACACACACCCCCCACACACACACTCACACCTCCATACAATCACACCACACACAAACACATGCCACACACACGCCACACAAACACACCCCACACACACACCAACACTCACACACCCCCACACACACCCCACACACACACCAACACTCATACACAGACCCCACACACACACCAACATTCACACCCCTATACACATGCACCCCCCCACACACACCAACACTCACACCCCACGCACACCAACACTCATACCCCACACACTCACTCCCCCACTCCACACATGCACACCCCACACACACACCAACACTCACACCCCCACACACACACCCCACACACACACCAACACACACACACCCCACACACACACCCCCACACACACACCCACACTCACACCCCCCCACATACACTCACAACCCACACACACCCATACTCACACCCCACACACGCACACACTCACTCCCCCACCCCACACACTCACACCCCACACACAACACTCACACACACCCCCACGCACACACACCAACAGTCACACCCCACACACTCACACACCCCACACACACACCAACACTCACACACCCCCACAAACACTCACAACCCATACACACCCATACTCACACCCCACACAAGCCACACTCACTCCCCCACCCCACACACTCACACCCCACACACACTCATACCCACCGCAGACACACACCCCCCATACACACACTCACACCCCCCACACACACATACCCCCCACACATTCACACCTCACACACACACCAACACCCTCACCCCACACGCACACCCCCATCCCATACACACACCACACACTCACACCCCACACTCACACCCCCCACACACACACCAACACCCCCAGCCCACACACCCACACCCCCACCCCACACACTCACACCCCCACCCCAAACACACACCCCACACACACACCACACACGCACTCCCCACATGCACACCCCACACACACACACCAACACCCACACCCCACACACGCACACCCCACACACGCACACCCCACACACTCACACCCCACACACTCACACCCCACACCCCACACACTCACACCCCACACACACTCACACCCCACACACACTCACCAACACTCACATCCCACACACACCAACACTCACACCCCACACACAAACACCACGCACTCACACCCCATACACACCCCACACACGCACACCCCACATACGCACACTCCACACTCACACCACACACACACACCCAACCCACGCCAACACTCACACCCTCCACACACACATACCCCCCACATACTCACACCTCACACACACACCACACACTCACACCCCACACTCACACCCCACACACACAAACACCCCCCAACACACTCACACCCCCCACACACTCACACCCTCCACACATTCACACCTCACACACACTCACACCCCACACACACACACCAACACTCACATCCCACACACACACCCACACACTCACACCTCCCCACACACAACACACACTCACACCCCACACACACATATCAACACCCACACCCCACACACGCACACCCCACACACGCACACCCCACACACGCACACTCCACACACACACACCCAACCCACGCTAACACTCACACCCCCCACACACACATACCCCCCACATACTCACACCTCACACACACACCAACACCCCCACCCCACACGCACACCCCCATCCCATACACACACCACACACTCACACCCCACACTCACACCCCACACACACACAAACCCCCCCCAACACACACATCAACACTCATATCCCACACACACCAACACTCACATCCCACACTCACACACACCCACACACTCACACCTCCCCACACACACACACACACCAACAACCCCACCCCAAACATACACATCCATCCCATACACACACCACACACTCACACCCCACACGCACGCACCAACACTCACACCCCACACACACACATACCAACACCCCCACCCCCCACACACACACCCACACCACACACCCACACTCACACCCCACACACACACCAACACCCCCACCCCACACACTCCACACACTCACACCCCACACCCCACACACTCACACCCCACACACACTCACCAACACTCACACTCCACACACACACCCCTCCACACATCCTCCCACACACACACCAACACCCCCCACCCCACACACACCCCACACACACCAACACCCCCACCCCACACACACCCCCCACACACACACCCACACCCCCACCCCCCACACACACACCCACACCACACACCCACACTCACACTCCACACACACACCCCTCCACACATCCTCCCACACACACACCAACACCCCCACCCCACACACACACTCTCCCACTCCACACACTCACACCCCCATCCCACACAGACACCACACACTCACACCCCACACACACACACCAACACCCTCACCCCACACTCACACCCCCCCACCCCACACACACCCCAACACTCTCACCCCACACAATCACACCCACACACGAACACTCACACCCTACACACTCACACCCCCACACACACCAACACTCACACCCCACACACTCACACCTCCACCCCACACACTCACACCCCCACCCCACAGACACACACACACCAACACTCACATCCCCACACACATCCCACACCCCCCCATACACACACAGACAAGCCCACTCTTTCATATACTCACTCACACCCACACTCCCACACACATCCCACACCCACCCCACACTTACACACTCACACCCACACACCCACACTCCCACACACATCCCACACCCACCCCACACTTACACACTCCCACCCACACACTCCCACCCCACACACACACACCCACCCACCCCACACACTCACACCCACACCCCACACACATTCCACACCCACCCCACACTTGCACACTCACACACCCCCACCCCACACACACACACACCACCACCCCACACACTCACATCCCCACCCCACACACACACAGACCACCACCCCACACACACACACACCACCACCCCACACACACACACCCCCACACCCCACACACACACACACCACCACCCACACACACACACACCACCACCCCACACACTCACACCCCCACCCCACACACTCACACCCCCACCCCACACACACACACACACCACTACCCCACACACTCACACCCCCACCCCACACACACACACACCCCCACCCCACACACACACACACCCCCACCCCACACACACACACACCCCCACCCCACACACACACACCCCCACCCCACACACACACACACACCCACCCCACACACACACACCCCCACCCCACACACACACACCCCCACCCCACACACACACACACCCCCACCCCACACACACACACACCCCCACCCCACACACACACACACCACCACCCCACACACACACACCCCCACCCCACACACACACACACCACCACCCCACACACTCACACCCACACCCCACACACATCCCACACCCACCCCACACTTGCACACTCACACACCCCCACCCCACACACACACACACCACCACCCCACACACACACACCACTACCCCACACACTCACACCCCCACCCCACACACACACACCCCCACCCACCCACCCACACACACACACACACACACACACCCACCCCATACACTCACACACCCACCCCCCTCCACACACACATCAGACCAAGTGACATTGACGGCTGGTCTCTCCCTCCCTTGAAATCTGCTCGGCTGAAGAGGAGAGAAGGTTCCAGATCTTTGTGGAGAATCTCAAAGACGCCAAACGGATGCAGGGGGAAGACCAAGCCACTGCGATGTACGGCGTGAACAAGTTCAGTGATATGTCTGGTAAGGGGCGACAGGCGGGAACTCTTTTAACTCTGTACTTTGCCGAATAGCTCCTTATCTGTGGCTGGCTTCACTCGTTCAGACTTTAGGAGATCACCTGGTGATGCATCTCATAGGATCCCGACAGTGCCATTCGGCCCATTGAGTCTGCACAGACCCCCTGAAGAGGATTTCCCTTCCCCCGACACAATCCCTGTAATCCCACATTCAGCACGGCCAATCCACCCTAACCTGCACATCCCTGGGGCACTATGGGACAATTTAGCACGGCCAATCCACCCTAACCTGCACATTCCTGGGCACTATGGGACAATTTAGCACGGCCAATCCACCCTAACCTGCACATCCCTGGGCACTATGGGACAATTTAGCACGGCCAATCCACCCTAACCTGCACATCCCTGGGCACTATGGGACAATTTAGCACGGCCAATCCACCCTAACCTGCACATCCCTGGGCACTATGGGACAATTTAGCACGGCCAATCCACCCTCACCTGCACAGCCCTGGGCACTATGGGACAATTTAGCACGGCCAATCCACCCTAACCTGCACATCCCTGGGCACTATGGGACAATTTAGCACGGCCAATCCACTCTAACCTGCACATCCCTGGGCACTATGGGACAATTTAGCACGGCCAATCCACCCTAACCTGCACATCCCTGGGCACTATGGGACAATTTAGCACGGCCAATCCACCCTAACCTGCACATCCCTGGGCACTATGGGACAATTTAGCACGGCCAATCCACCCTAACCTGCACATCCCTGGGCACTATGGGACAATTTAGCACGGCCAATCCACCCTAACTTGCACATTGTTGGACTGTGGGAGGTTACCCCATGCAAACATGGGTTGTAAACATGCAAACTCCACGCAGTCAGTCAGTGTTTACTGTGGGGATGGAAATGGAGGCTAGAGAATGGCGGTGATATAAATGTTGTTGTTTTGAAACATTCATATTACAGAAGAGGTGGATAAACCTCTGGGACCTGATCTAGTGTATCCCAAGGCTGAGTGGGAAGTTCGGGAGGAAATTGTGCGAGCCCTTTGAGAAATAGCTGTACCATCTATAAACACAGGTGGGGATCCAGGTGACTGGAGGGTGGCTAACGTTACACCTTTCGTTCGAAAGGACAGGAAGAAGAGGCATGAAAGTGAGAGACCTGTGAGTCTGACCTCGGTGGTGGGTCAGAGATAGGATTTATAAGCATTTGGAGGGGAGGGGAATGATTCGGGATAGTCAGCACGGGTTTTGTACGAGGGAAGCAGTGCCTCACAAACGCCATTGAGTTGTTTTGAGGAATTAACCGAGAAGATTGACTAAGGCAGAGCGATAGACGTCGTTTACCTGGCCTTTGGTAAGGTTAGACTAATTAGTCAAGTGAGATCCACAATGGGATTGACCGACTGGACACAGTCCTGCCTTCACAGCGGGAGACTGAGGATGGCGAGGTAGGGCCGTTTTTCAGACTGAAGGTCTGAGACCGACAGACTTCCACACGGATCGGGGCCGGCCTTCCCGTAAACGAGAACGGTCAGACCGTTTGCGGATGACGCCAGAATTGGTGGTACAAGTGGACAGTGAAGAAGGTTACCCAGGATGACAAAGAGATCTTGTTCAGTTGGATCAATGGGCTGAAGAGTGGCAGGCGTGGTTTAATTTGGATAAATGCGTGGTATTTTGGTAAAACAAACAGAGACAAGACTTCTTCAATTAAAAGTAGGGTCCTGGGTAGTGTTGTGGAACAGAGAGACCTTAGGGTTCATAATTCTTTGAGGTTTGTGTCACAGGTAGACAGGGGGGGGGTAAGAAGGTGTTTAGCACACTTGCCTTCACTGCTCAGTCCTTTGAGTGTAGGAGTTGGGACGTCATGTTGGGGTTGTACAGGACATTGGTGAGGCCTCGTCTGGATCACTGTGTCCAGTTCTGGTCGCCCTGTTACAGGAAGGATATTATTAAACCGGAGAGTGTTCAGAAGAGATTTACCAGGATGTTACTGGGTATGGAGGGTTTGAGATATGAAAGCGTGGTTAGCAGGGGACTTTGTTCCCTGGAGCGTCGGAGGTTGAGGGGTGACCTTACTGAGGTTCATAAAATCATCAGGGGCGTGGATAAGGTGTATAGACCAGGGTCTTTGCCCTGGGGTGGGGTGGGGTTCAAAATAGACAGGACAGGTTTAAGGTGAGAGCAGAAAGGGTTAAAAAGGAGCGACGATTTATCACACAGGGGGTGGTGCGTGTGTGGAATGAGCTGCCAGAGGAAGTGGCAGAGGGGAGTCTAAAACTAGAGGGGCATAGGTTTAGGGTGAGAGGGGCAGGAGTTAAAAGGGACCTGAGGGGGAACTTTTTCACCCAGAGGGTGGTACGTGTATGGAATGAGCTGCCAGAGGAAGTGGTGAAGGCTGGTACAATGACAACATTTAAGAGGCATTTGGATGGGGATTTGAATAGGAAGGGTTTGGAGGGATAAGGGCCGGGCGCTGAAGGGTGGGACTAGATTGGGTTGGGATACCTGGTCGGCACGGACGGGTTGGACCGTTGGACCAAGATCTCTAGGATTCTAACTCACCTGAATACTCTTGGAC